>NC_133817.1:24407081-24424581 GCF_043250625.1 Sebastes fasciatus
ACATATTTCAGAATAAAAGCCTCTTGTTAACAAATGAAGGAATTCTGTCCACAGAAAAAATGCTTGAGCTTTTATTTTGAAATGAAAGCAGGAAGTGTTGATTTAAAAAAAAAAAATTCTTTACTTTTTTTCATCTCCGTGACATTTTCTACAGATAAACATGTAAACTGTAGTAATGTTGCTGATATGATATTAATATACAGTCAATAGATCACCTTCTCTGTCTGTTGTTGCTGTGAACCGCGCGGCACGCTTCAAAAATAGACGAGACCTCTATTCTGTAGATGAGACGCTGAGACGTGTCTTACGCTGGCAGTGTGGCTGCTCTAACCTGTTAACACGGACGCCGAAATAAAACACAACAGGTAGCGCAGCCGGCGTGCGCTCCTGACGCTGCTGACGCTCCTGACGCTCCTGGTGTGACCCGGGCTTTATTGTGGTGATGTGTTGATGATGTCATAACGTTGTGTTGATGATGTCATCAGTCTCAGGAGCTGTACGATAACGGGTACAGCAAGCAGATGGTTGATGATGTCATAAAGGTGTGTTGATGATGTCATAAAGGTGTGTTGATGATGTCATAAAGGTGTGATGATGATGTCATCAGTCTCAGGAGCTGTACGATAACGGGTACAGCGAGCAGATGTGTTGATGATGTCATAACGGTGTGTTGATGATGTCATCAGTCTCAGGAGCTGTACGATAACGGGTACAGCGAACAGATGATGGAGGACGAAGACGCCAGAACCAACCTGATCGTGAACTACCTTCCTCAGAGCATGAGTCAGGACGAGCTGCGTTCTCTGTTCAGCAGCGTCGGAGACGTCGAATCGGCCAAACTCATCAGGGACAAAGTGGCAGGTAACGCTCCCTAGTAGTACTACTGTGGTACTACTGCAGTACTACTGTGGTACTACTGCTCACACTGCTCAGTACTTGTACTACAACTCCAAACCTGCATCACAGCAGAACATAACGCTCCAAGCTACCATCGCTTCAAAAGTACGCTCTAGTACTACTGCAGTACTACAGAGCATCAGGCCTCAGTACTACTGCAGTACTACAGAGCATCAGGCCTCAGTACTACTGCAGTACTACAGAGCACCAGGCCTCAGTACTACTGCAGTACTACAGAGCATCAGGCCTCAGTACTACTGCAGTACTACAGAGCATCAGGCCTCAGTACTACTGCAGTACTACAGAGCATCAGGCCTCAGTACTACTGCAGTACTACAGAGCACCAGGCCTCAGTACTACTGCAGTACTACAGAGCATCAGGCCTCAGTACTACTGCAGTACCACTTAGCAGACACAATAGTATTGTAGTACTACTTTGTGCTGATGCTACTGAGGCTAGCTGATACAAATACCACAGTACTACTAGTAAGTATTATTAGAAATACTGTAAAGCTTTGGTTCTGGTTCGTTTTACCACAGTACTAATATTACTTTGTTGTGGTGGTAGTAGTTGTATAATCAGTAGTAGTACTATTTGTAGTACTACTGCAGTATTTCCTGGTGGTAGTAGTTGTATAATCAGTAGTAGTACTAGTTGTAGTACTACTGCAGTATTTCCTGGTGGTAGTAGTTGTATAATCAGTAGTAGTACTAGTTGTAGTACTACTGCAGTATTTCCTGTCTGATTTCTGAACTTTGTCTTTTTAAATGTTTTTATTGACGATCAGCTGATTTTTGTTTTTTTCTTTCTTTTTCTTTCTTTTTAATCTCATGTTGTTTTTTTTAAAGAACAATTCTGTGTTTTTTGTCTGTTTTTCTGAATATTTTCTTTTCTGAACTGTTGTAATATTTATAATATAATATTGTTGTTATTTTTCACACCAGGTTATATTTCAGTGTTTGAGGTATTTCATGGATCAATACTCTGTTACAGTACATATTATTTTACATTTTATAATATTTCATAATTCAGTAAACAGATAAAAACAAACAACCATGAATTAAAATCTTTTAAATCCAATAACTTATATATTCTATAAATCTGATCATGGATGTTAAAGGCAGAGACGCAGTGAAGACCAAACAGGAAACCGAATCCATTTCCTGCATAAACGTCGTCATAAAGCCCAAACTGAGATCACCTGTTTGTTTTTAATAATTCAACTGAATCAAATGTTTAAATACTGTTTTCACCTGTTTTATTTTATTTTTCAGGCTTTGAAAGTCTCTGTAAATGTTTAATAATCAATGTCTGAAGATCCTGAATGTTTCTGAACAATCTGAGAAAACCAAAACAGATTCACTGAATCTTCACTGAGTGAGACCTCCTGTTTCTACTCCGAGTGAGACCTCCTGTTTCTACTCCGAGTGAGACCTCCTGTTTCTACTCCGAGTGAGACCTCCTGTTTCTACTCAGAGTGAGACCTCCTGTTTCTACGCAGCGTGAGACCTCCTGTTTCTACTCAGAGTGAGACCTCCTGTTTCTACTCGGCGTGAGACCTCCTGTTTTTATTTTCCCTTCACCTGGTGAGGCCGAAACATCTTCCCAGCATGCGTTGAGAGAGAAAAGCACGAGTCACCAGAGCTCACCAGAGCGGGGCCGGGCAGGGACGCTATGCGGCGCCGCAGAGCAACCATTAGCTGGCACGCCACCACACGCTACAAACACAGAGTCTGTGTAGCAGGTTCAAAAACGCTCCGCCTCGCCTCCGTGACGCAGTGCGCCCGTGCCTCATGTAAATCAGCCGTGAGTAACAGGAAGTCCCACAGACCTTCCATTGGTCACTTTGGATGTCAATAAAAAGCTGTTTGTTGGTGGACGGGAGGTCTCACTCTGACTATTGGACAGGAGGTCTCACTCTGACTATTGGACGGGAGGTCCCAGTCTGACTATCGGAGGGGCGGTCTCACTCTGACTATCGGACGGGAGGTCTCGCTCCGACTATCGGACGGGAGGTCTCACTCTGACTATCGGACGGGAGGTCTCGCTCCGACTATCGGACGGGAGGTCTCGCTCCGACAGGAGGTCTCGCTCCGACAGGAGGTCTCGCTCCGACTATCGGACGGGAGGTCTCGCTCCGACTATCGGACGGGAGGTCTCGCTCCGACTATCGGACGGGAGGTCTCGCTCCGACAGGAGGTCTCACTCTGACTATCGGACGGGAGGTCTCACTCTGACTATTGGACGGGAGGTCTCACTCTGACTATCGGACGGGAGGTCCCACTTTGACTATTGGACGGGAGGTCTCACTCTGACTATCGGACGGGAGGTCCCACTTTGACTATTGGACGGGAGGGTCTCACTCTGACTATCGGACGGGAGGTCCCACTTTGACTATCGGACGGGAGGTCCCACTTTGACTATCGGACGGGAGGTCCCACTTTGACTATCGGACGGGAGGTCCCACTTTGACTATTGGACGGGAGGTCTCACTCTGACTATCGGACGGGAGGTCCCACTTTGACTATTGGACGGGAGGTCCCACTCTGACTATCGGACGGGAGGTCTCACTCTGACTATCGGACGGGAGGTCTCACTCTGACAGGAGGTCTCACTCTGACCATTGGACGGGACGTCTCACTCTGACTATCGGACGGGAGGTCTCACTCTGACTGAACTTTCATTTGGTTTTCTGGGTTTGTTCAGAAGAATTGAATGTTTTTAATGTTTTTTTTGGAGAGTTTTCTGCGGATTTCTTGTCTGAATATCAGATTGTTTGGCGGCTGCATCACAGACACGTTTATTATTTTCTTTTGTTGTTTTCCTTTGTGTTTCTCTAGGCCACAGTTTAGGTTACGGCTTTGTTAACTTTGTTAACCCTAGTGATGCAGAGAGGGCTATCAGTACCCTCAATGGCCTGAGGCTACAGTCTAAAACTATCAAGGTAATGTGCACCAGGTTGTTCTCTGATTTCATGTCTCTGATAGATGTGTTATGTTCCTGGACAGTCTCTCCTGCTCTAAGTCTGACGGATGAAGGTATTTTAACTGCTGTCATGTTATTCTGTACATATATATATATGCCTGTTTTTTAATATTCACACATGTTGACGCTGAATCTGTGAATTTCTTCAGTTCAGTGTGACGATGTGACAAACTTTTCTTTTCATAAATTTATGCTTTTATTTTGACAAAAGTGCCTAATGATCGTTTTGGATGCTTTTATTTTGTCTTTTTGTTTCTATTTTATTTGGGACAAATCTGGATAAATGTTTGTTTTTTTGTTTTGTTTTTGACCTTGAATATTTCAAAGCATATTTAAATGATTTTATTTAACGACTGGATGTAACTGTACATGTTGTTTTGTTTATTTTTATTTTTTAAATTTTTTTTATTGATTTATTTTTCGTGGTCGTGAAGACGACCGACCGATTGACTTCCTGTCTCCTCCCCGCAGGTTTCGTTTGCGCGGCCGAGTTCGGACACGATTAAAGATGCTAACTTGTACATCAGCGGGCTGCCGAGGACGCTGAGTCAGCAGGACCTGGAGGACATGTTCACTCGATTCGGACACATCATCAACTCCAGAGTGCTGGTGGACCAGGCCTCCGGTAACGTACACGCTCTGTAACATCAGTCATGTGATCAGTCCAGTAGGGGAGTAACAAGTCATCTACTACATCCATGTATCCATTGATAATCCTACGATCCAAATACATCGATAGGTACTCGGCAAGTTGTCCTTCAGGGGACGTATATCGATCTAAAATCCATTTACAGGTGTAATAATCGATACTCGTGAATGACAGACGTTACATGGACGTATTTTCATCGACATGGGCCAGCTTGGCGTGAGCGTGAATGCAGACGGACGGCGTCCCTTTACCGGGAATCCTCGCTCTCTCGCCCGGTAGCGGCGTGGAGGGAGACGGGCAGCGGTCTGCCTGAGCTGCCGGTCAGCAGAGTTTAGTTTTGGGGGCGTTACGTGACGAGTTGTTATCAATCCGCTGGACGAGGGCGGCTTTACCCTGCGGTACTCTCAGGGAGTAAAGAACTAAACAGAAATTCAACTAACGTCAGTCTAACAGAGTTTTAACATGTTTTTAGATGAACCAGATATCGTCATTGAATCGTATCGCTCTAGATGAGCCGGATATCATCATTGAATCGTATCGTATCGCTCTAGATGAACCGGATATCATCATTGAATCGTATCGTATCGCTCTAGATGAACCAGATATCGTCATTGAATCGTATCGTATCGCTCTAGATGAATCAGATATCATCATTGAATCGTATCGTATCGCTCTAGATGAACCAGATATCGTCATTGAATCGTATCGTATCGCTCTAGATGAACCGGATATCATTGAATCGTATCGTATCGCTCTAGATGAATCAGATATCATCATTGAATCGTATCGTATCGCTCTAGATGAGCCGGATATCATCATTGAATCGTATCGTATCGCTCTAGATGAGCCGGATATCATCATTGAATCGTATCGTATCGCTCTAGATGAACCAGATATCGTCATTGAATCGTATCGTATCGCTCTAGATGAACCGGATATCGTCATTGAATCGTATCGCTCTAGATGAGCCGGATATCGTCATTGAATCGTATCGTATCGCTCTAGATGAACCGGATATCGTCATTGAATCGTATCGTATCGCTCTAGATGAGCCAGATATCGTCATTGAATCGTATCGCTCCAGATGAACCAGATATCGTCATTGAATCGTATCGCTCTAGATGAGCCAGATATCGTCATTGAATCGTATCGCTCTAGATGAGCCAGATATCATCATTGAATCGTATCGTATCGCTCTAGATGAACCAGATATCGTCATTGAATCGTATCGTATCGCTCTAGATGAACCAGATATCGTCATTGAATCGTATCGTATCGCTCTAGATGAACCAGATATCGTCATTGAATCGTATCGTATCGCTCTAGATGAACCAGATATCGTCATTGAATCGTATCGTATCGCTCTAGATGAACCAGATATCGTCATTGAATCGTATCGTATCGCTCTAGATGAACCAGATATCGTCATTGAATCGTATCGTATCGCTCTAGATGAGCCAGATATCGTCATTGAATCGTATCGTATTGCTCTAGATGAACCAGATATCGTCATTGAATCGTATCGTATCGCTCTAGATGAACCAGATATCGTCATTGAATCGTATCGTATCGCTCTAGATGAACCAGATATCGTCATTGAATCGTATCGTATCGCTCTAGATGAACCAGATATCGTCATTGAATCGTATCGTATCGCTCTAGATGAGCCGGATATCATCATTGAATCGTATCGTATCGTATCGCTCTAGATGAACCAGATATCGTCATTGAATCGTATCGTATCGCTCTAGATGAACCGGATATCGTCATTGAATCGTATCGTATCGCTCTAGATGAGCCGGATATCGTCATTGAATCGTATCGTATCGCTCTAGATGAACCGGATATCGTCATTGAATCGTATCGTATCGCTCTAGATGAGCCAGATATCGTCATTGAATCGTATCGTATTGCTCTAGATGAGCTAGATATCATCATTGAATCGTATCGCTCTAGATGAGCCAGATATCATTGAATCGTATCGCTCTAGATGAGCCGGATATCGTCATTGTATCGTATCGCTCTAGATGAGCCGGATATCGTCATTGAATCGTATCGTATCGCTCTAGATGAACCAGATATCATCATTGAATCGTATCGTATCGCTCTAGATGAACCGGATATCATCATTGAATCGTATCGTATCGCTCTAGATGAGCCGGATATCGTCATTGAATCGTATCGCTCTAGATGAACCAGATATCGTCATTGAATCGTATCGCTCTAGATGAGCCGGATATCGTCATTGAATCGTATCGCTCTAGATGAACCAGATATCGTCATTGAATCGTATCGTATCGCTCTAGATGAGCCAGATATCATCATTGTATCGTATCGCTCCAGATGAACCAGATATCGTCATTGAATCGTATCGTATCGCTCTAGATGAGCCAGATATCATCATTGTATCGTATCGCTCTAGATGAGCCAGATATCGTCATTGAATCGTATCGTATCGCTCTAGATGAGCCAGATATCGTCATTGAATCGTATCGCTCCAGATGAACCAGATATCGTCATTGAATCGTATCGCTCTAGATGAGCCAGATATCGTCATTGAATCGTATCGCTCTAGATGAGCCAGATATCATCATTGAATCGTATCGTATCGCTCTAGATGAACCAGATATCGTCATTGAATCGTATCGTATCGCTCTAGATGAACCAGATATCGTCATTGAATCGTATCGTATCGCTCTAGATGAACCAGATATCGTCATTGAATCGTATCGTATCGCTCTAGATGAACCAGATATCGTCATTGAATCGTATCGTATCGCTCTAGATGAACCAGATATCGTCATTGAATCGTATCGTATCGCTCTAGATGAACCAGATATCGTCATTGAATCGTATCGTATCGCTCTAGATGAACCAGATATCGTCATTGAATCGTATCGTATCGCTCTAGATGAGCCGGATATCATCATTGAATCGTATCGTATCGTATCGCTCTAGATGAACCAGATATCGTCATTGAATCGTATCGTATCGCTCTAGATGAACCGGATATCGTCATTGAATCGTATCGTATCGCTCTAGATGAGCCGGATATCGTCATTGAATCGTATCGTATCGCTCTAGATGAACCGGATATCGTCATTGAATCGTATCGTATCGCTCTAGATGAGCCAGATATCGTCATTGAATCGTATCGTATTGCTCTAGATGAGCTAGATATCATCATTGAATCGTATCGCTCTAGATGAGCCAGATATCATTGAATCGTATCGCTCTAGATGAGCCGGATATCGTCATTGTATCGTATCGCTCTAGATGAGCCGGATATCGTCATTGAATCGTATCGTATCGCTCTAGATGAACCAGATATCATCATTGAATCGTATCGTATCGCTCTAGATGAACCGGATATCATCATTGAATCGTATCGTATCGCTCTAGATGAGCCGGATATCGTCATTGAATCGTATCGCTCTAGATGAACCAGATATCGTCATTGAATCGTATCGCTCTAGATGAGCCGGATATCGTCATTGAATCGTATCGCTCTAGATGAACCAGATATCGTCATTGAATCGTATCGTATCGCTCTAGATGAGCCAGATATCATCATTGTATCGTATCGCTCTAGATGAGCCAGATATCGTCATTGAATCGTATCGTATCGCTCTAGATGAACCAGATATCGTCATTGAATCGTATCGTATCGCTCTAGATGAACCAGATATCGTCATTGAATCGTATCGTATCGCTCTAGATGAACCGGATATCGTCATTCAATCGTATCGTATCGCTCTAGATGAGCCGGATATCGTCATTGAATCGTATCGCTCTAGATGAACCAGATATCGTCATTGAATTGTATCGCTCTAGATGAGCCAGATATCGTCATTGAATCGTATCGTATCGCTCTAGATGAGCCAGATATCATCATTGAATTGTATCGCTCTAGATGAGCCAGATATCATCATTGAATCGTATCGTATCGCTCTAGATGAGCCGGATATCATCATTGAATCGTATCGCTCTAGATGAGCCAGATATCATTGTATCGTATCGCTCTAGATGAACCGGATATCATCATTGTATCGTATCGCTCTAGATGAGCCGGATATCATCATTGTATCGTATAGTATTGCTCTAGATGAGCCAGATATCATCATTGAATCGTATCGTATCGCTCTAGATGAGCCGGATATTATCATTGAATCGTATAGTATTGCTCTAGATGAACCAGATATCGTCATTGAATCGTATCGTATCGCTCTAGATGAACCAGATATCGTCATTGAATCGTATCGTATCGCTCTAGATGAGCCGGATATCGTCATTGAATCGTATCGCTCTAGATGAGCCGGATATCATCATTGAATCGTATAGTATTGCTCTAGATGAACCAGATATCGTCATTGAATCGTATCGCTCTAGATGAGCCGGATATCGTCATTGTATCGTATCGCTCTAGATGAGCCAGATATCATCATTGAATCGTATTGTATCGCTCTAGATGAGCCGGATATCGTCATTGAATCGTATCGCTCTAGATGAACCAGATATCGTCATTGAATCGTATCGCTCTAGATGAGCCGGATATCGTCATTGAATCGTATCGCTCTAGATGAACCAGATATCGTCATTGAATCGTATCGTATCGCTCTAGATGAGCCAGATATCATCATTGTATCGTATCGCTCCAGATGAACCAGATATCGTCATTGAATCGTATTGTATCGCTCTAGATGAGCCAGATATCGTCATTGAATCGTATCGTATCGCTCTAGATGAACCAGATATCGTCATTGAATCGTATCGTATCGCTCTAGATGAGCCGGATATCGTCATTGAATCGTATCGCTCTAGATGAACCAGATATCGTCATTGAATTGTATTGCTCTAGATGAGCCAGATATCGTCATTGAATCGTATCGTATCGCTCTAGATGAGCCAGATATCATCATTGAATTGTATCGTATCGCTCTAGATGAGCCAGATATCGTCATTGAATCGTATCGTATCGCTCTAGATGAACCAGATATCGTCATTGAATCGTATCGTATCGCTCTAGATGAGCCGGATATCGTCATTGAATCGTATCGCTCTAGATGAACCAGATATCGTCATTGAATTGTATTGCTCTAGATGAGCCAGATATCGTCATTGAATCGTATCGTATCGCTCTAGATGAGCCAGATATCATCATTGAATCGTATCGTATCGCTCTAGATGAGCCGGATATCATCATTGAATCGTATCGCTCTAGATGAGCCGGATATCATCATTGAATCGTATCGCTCTAGATGAGCTGGATATCATCATTGAATCGTATCGCTCTAGATGAGCCAGATATCATTGTATCGTATCGCTCTAGATGAACCGGATATCATCATTGTATCGTATCGCTCTAGATGAGCCGGATATCATCATTGTATCGTATAGTATTGCTCTAGATGAGCCGGATATCATCATTGAATCGTATCGTATCGCTCTAGATGAACCAGATATCGTCATTGAATCGTATCGTATCGCTCTAGATGAACCGGATATCGTCATTGAATCGTATCGCTCTAGATGAGCCGGATATCGTCATTGAATCGTATCGTATCGCTCTAGATGAACCGGATATCGTCATTGAATCGTATCGTATCGCTCTAGATGAACCGGATATCGTCATTGAATCGTATCGCTCTAGATAAGCCGGATATCGTCATTGAATCGTATTGTATCGCTCTAGATGAACCGGATATCGTCATTGAATCGTATCGTATCGCTCTAGATGAGCCAGATATCGTCATTGAATCGTATCGCTCCAGATGAACCAGATATCGTCATTGAATCGTATCGCTCTAGATGAGCCAGATATCGTCATTGAATCGTATCGCTCTAGATGAGCCAGATATCATCATTGAATCGTATCGTATCGCTCTAGATGAACCAGATATCGTCATTGAATCGTATCGTATCGCTCTAGATGAACCAGATATCGTCATTGAATCGTATCGTATCGCTCTAGATGAACCAGATATCGTCATTGAATCGTATCGTATCGCTCTAGATGAACCAGATATCCTCATTGAATGGTATCGTATCGCTCTAGATGAACCAGATATCGTCATTGAATCGTATCGTATCGCTCTAGATGAACCAGATATCGTCATTGAATCGTATCGTATCGCTCTAGATGAACCAGATATCGTCATTGAATCGTATCGTATCGCTCTAGATGAACCAGATATCGTCATTGAATCGTATCGTATCGCTCTAGATGAACCAGATATCGTCATTGAATCGTATCGTATCGCTCTAGATGAACCAGATATCGTCATTGAATCGTATCGTATCGCTCTAGATGAACCAGATATCGTCATTGAATCGTATCGTATCGCTCTAGATGAGTCGGATATCATCATTGAATCGTATCGTATCGTATCGCTCTAGATGAACCAGATATCGTCATTGAATCGTATCGTATCGCTCTAGATGAACCGGATATCGTCATTGAATCGTATCGTATCGCTCTAGATGAGCCGGATATCGTCATTGAATCGTATCGTATCGCTCTAGATGAACCGGATATCGTCATTGAATCGTATCGTATCGCTCTAGATGAGCCAGATATCGTCATTGAATCGTATCGTATTGCTCTAGATGAGCTAGATATCATCATTGAATCGTATCGCTCTAGATGAGCCAGATATCATTGAATCGTATCGCTCTAGATGAGCCGGATATCGTCATTGTATCGTATCGCTCTAGATGAGCCGGATATCGTCATTGAATCGTATCGTATCGCTCTAGATGAACCAGATATCATCATTGAATCGTATCGTATCGCTCTAGATGAACCGGATATCATCATTGAATCGTATCGTATCGCTCTAGATGAGCCGGATATCGTCATTGAATCGTATAGTATTGCTCTAGATGAACCAGATATCGTCATTGAATCGTATCGCTCTAGATGAGCCGGATATCGTCATTGAATCGTATCGTATCGCTCTAGATGAGCCGGATATCGTCATTGAATCGTATCGCTCTAGATGAACCAGATATCGTCATTGAATCGTATCGCTCTAGATGAGCCGGATATCGTCATTGAATCGTATCGCTCTAGATGAACCAGATATCGTCATTGAATCGTATCGTATCGCTCTAGATGAGCCAGATATCATCATTGTATCGTATCGCTCCAGATGAACCAGATATCGTCATTGAATCGTATCGTATCGCTCTAGATGAGCCAGATATCGTCATTGTATCGTATCGCTCTAGATGAGCCGGATATCGTCATTGAATCGTATCGTATCGCTCTAGATGAACCAGATATCATCATTGAATCGTATCGTTTCGCTCTAGATGAACCGGATATCATCATTGAATCGTATCGTATCGCTCTAGATGAGCCGGATATCGTCATTGAATCGTATAGTATTGCTCTAGATGAACCAGTTATCGTCATTGAATCGTATCGCTCTAGATGAGCCGGATATCGTCATTGTATCGTATCGCTCTAGATGAGCCAGATATCATCATTGAATCGTATCGTATCGCTCTAGATGAGCCGGATATCGTCATTGAATCGTATCGCTCTAGATGAACCAGATATCGTCATTGAATCGTATCGCTCTAGATGAGCCGGATATCGTCATTGAATCGTATCGCTCTAGATGAACCAGATATCGTCATTGAATCGTATCGTATCGCTCTAGATGAGCCAGATATCATCATTGTATCGTATCGCTCCAGATGAACCAGATATCGTCATTGAATCGTATCGTATCGCTCTAGATGAGCCAGATATCATCATTGTATCGTATCGCTCTAGATGAGCCAGATATCGTCATTGAATCGTATCGTATCGCTCTAGATGAACCAGATATCGTCATTGAATCGTATCGTATCGCTCTAGATGAACCAGATATCGTCATTGAATCGTATCGTATCGCTCTTGATGAGCCGGATATCGTCATTGAATCGTATCGCTCTAGATGAACCAGATATCGTCATTGAATTGTATCGCTCTAGATGAGCCAGATATCGTCATTGAATCGTATCGTATCGCTCTAGATGAGCCAGATATCATCATTGAATTGTATCGCTCTAGATGAGCCAGATATCATCATTGAATCGTATCGTATCGCTCTAGATGAGCCGGATATCATCATTGAATCGTATCGTATCGCTCTAGATGAGCCGGATATTATCATTGAATCGTATCGCTCTAG
Source organism: Sebastes fasciatus (assembly GCF_043250625.1). Taxonomy (NCBI): domain Eukaryota; kingdom Metazoa; phylum Chordata; class Actinopteri; order Perciformes; family Sebastidae; genus Sebastes; species Sebastes fasciatus. The sequence continues at coordinate 24,419,797 of NC_133817.1, forward strand.
ATGAGCCAGATATCATTGTATCGTATCGCTCTAGATGAGCCGGATATCATCATTGAATCGTATAGTATTGCTCTAGATGAACCAGATATCATCACTGAATCGTATCGCTCTAGATGAGCCGGATATCGTCTTTGAATCGTATCGTATCGCTCTAGATGAGCCGGATATCATCATTGAATCGTATAGTATTGCTCTAGATGAACCAGATATCGTCATTGAATCGTATCGTATCGCTCTAGATGATTCAGATATCGTCATTGAATCGTATTGGATCCATAGAAATTGATACGTATCGTATCGTTGTAAGAAACATATCGATACCCCCTTTCTGTCCAGGTCTGTCAAGGGGTGTGGCCTTCATCCGGTTTGATAAGAGGTCCGAAGCAGAAGACGCCGTCAAACACCTGAATGGGCACACGCCCCCCGCCAGCTCTGAGCCAATCACAGTCAAGTTCGCTGCCAACCCCAATCAGGCCAGGAACTCTCAGATGATGTCACAGATGTACCACGGCCAATCACGGCGCTTCGGAGGACCCGTGCATCACCAGGCCCAGAGATTCAGGTACGTTCACCTGTTGACGTCGTCCAACAGCAGAAAAACATCACTAATAAAGTAATCAGATTACTGAGCTGCTAACGGTCATCTTTAACAATAGATCTTCTTTAATCCTACTTCCTGTTTTGTTCCAGGTTTTCTCCAATGAGCGTCGACCACATGAGCGGAGGGGGCGGAGTCAGTGGGAACTCGTCCGCCGGTTGGTGCATCTTCATCTATAATCTGGGACAGGACGCAGATGAAGCCATCCTGTGGCAGATGTTCGGGCCGTTCGGCGCCGTGGTCAACGTGAAGGTGATCCGCGATTTCAACACCAACAAGTGCAAAGGCTTCGGCTTCGTCACCATGACGAACTATGAGGAGGCCGCCATGGCGATCCACAGCCTGAACGGATACCGACTGGGAGACAAAGTCCTGCAGGTGTCCTTCAAGACCAGTAAGGGACACAAGTAGGGGGGGTCCTGCAGGTAGACCAGTACAGGTTAGAGGGGGGGGGGGTCAGAGTCCTGCAGGTAGACCAGTACAGGTTAGAGGGGGGGGGTCAGAGTCCTGCAGGTAGACCAGTACAGGTTAGAGGGGGGGGGGGGGGTCAGAGTCCTGCAGGTAGACCAGTACAGGTTGGAGGGGGGGGGGGGTCTTGATTCTCTGTTGAGAAGAAACAAACAACTCATTTTTTTTCTGTCAGTCCAGCCGAACAGTTTTCAGCAGTTTTGTGTCAATGTGTATTATTTTTTTTCTCCCAGCATGCCTTGTTTCTTTCAGGCTGTATGACATCACTTGTTTCTGTGAATATTGTGGATATTGATCCCAGATGGCGGACGGTGAGAGTGTGGCAGACGTCTTTGTAACGTAATGAATCTAAAGATACTGAACACATCCTCAGAGGTCAGAGGAGTCGGCCCTGCAGACATCACAATTCAAATCTATAGAATGTGATTATTGAAGGTTTACAGAGCTTTGTTTTAATATTTCTAAAGAAGTCCTCGTCAAGCCACCGACACGTCGTGAGTGTCAGGTGACTGACAGCTTTCTTGGCCAATGAGCACGCAGGAGAGCAGCTCCAGGTCACAAACAGTTTGTTGTGTTTTAACAAACAGATTTGATTTCATATTTTTACAGATGGTTTCCAGGTAAAACCACCTGACCCTAACCCGTCTAACCCCTGACCCCCTGACCCTAACCCACCTGATCCTAACTCTAAAACCACCTGACCCTACCCCTAACCCTGACCCCCTGACCCTAACCCACCTGACCCTAACCCACCTGACCCTAACCCACCTGATCCTAACTCTAAAACCACCTGACCCTACCCCTAACCCTGACCCCTGACCCTAACCCGCCCTTCCCCTAACCCACCTGATCCTAACCCACCTGACCCTAACTCTAAAACCACCTGACCCTACCCCTAACCCCATGACCCTAACCCGCCTAACCCACCTGACCCTAACCCACCTGATCCTAACTCTAAAACCACCTGACCCTACCCCTAACCCAGACCCCATGACCCTAACCCACCTGACCCTACCCCTAACCCTAACCCTGACCCTAACTCTAAAACCACCTAACCCCAACCCGCCCATCCCCTAACCCACCTGATCCTAACTCTAAAACCCAGCTGACCCCTAACCCTAACTCGCTTAACCCCTAACCTCAACCGTGGAACCCACCTGACCCTACCCCACCTGACCCTACCCCTAACCCACCTACCCCTAACCCACCTGACCCCTGACCCTTACTGAAGCCTTTCTAATGTGTAGTGATCCTTCTTTCTCTCGTATTCTCATTTATATTCTCCGTTGTGATGTTGGACTGTTTATTCAATAAATCTGCTGATGTAAAACTTTTGTGACCTATTATTTTTTCGTATTTTTTACTAAATGTGAATGTTGTTTAAAGTTTACTGAGAATTATTAAACTTTTTCCCTTAAAAAGAAACGTCTCATTTTCTCTAATGTTTGTCTGAGCTGCAACAAACGGTCCAAAGGAAGAGGGACAGGTGAGAGGAAGAGGAGGGACAGGTGAGAGTTTTTTTTAATTAGGGTTAGGATTAGGGTTGGGTGATCCTGTTTTTGGTTTTATTGCACTGGCCTAATGATCTGTTTGTGAATGTATGAGTGTGAAGAATGTGTGTTGTGTTAGTATGCTTTGTGGAACGGTAGATGAGAGGCAAAGGACAGCTCCCTGCCCCGGGAGGCCCAGGTTCGGATCCCGGCTCAGTCGACCCTGGGGCTGTGATGAAGGAGGACCAGGATGAGGACCAGTGAGCAAGTAAGCTGCTACCTGGGCTGGAATTTATTTATTTATTTTCTGGTAGGGTACTGCACAGGTTCTGGTAAAAGAGAGAGTCCAGATAAAACAAGGGGGGCCCGTGCTTGCGGCACACCCAGGAGGGAGCACCACCGTGTGACCAAGAGCAAGAATAAAATAGGTAATTCTGTGCATGATAAGAGAAGAATAAATAATGTAATAAGATATGCAAAAGTGCTGGAGTGAGAGGTGCTAAAAGCTAATCGTAATCATGCACAAGTGGTTTAATTTAAGTGTGGTCACATTAGCGCTCCCCCATGTGTGTGCACAGAAGCACAGGCCCCCAAGAATAAAATAGACTGGTTAAAAAAGTTGGAATGGACTTCCGGTCGATAGGCAGATGGAGTAGACGCACTAGCCGGTGCTCCGGTAAACTTTTCATTTTTATACCATCCAGCCCTCTAACTTCCACGCCAAAACGAAAACTTTTTTTTATTTATCTAATTTTTCTCCTGACCGACACTTTTATTTTTCACAATGACTTCGAGAGGAGCCAAGGGGAGCAAAAAAGAAGATGCTAACGTTAGCTTAACACTGGAGGCTATCACCACGCTGCTCGAGCAACACCGTGATGCGCTAGCTACTGAGTTCAGAACATCATTCAGCCAGCTGGACTCAAAACTAGACCAGACACGGCTCACAGTGGAGGACCACGGCCAACGTGTCTCCTCCTTGGAACTAGCTGCAGAAGACCTCAGCCAAAGAGTCGTGGATCTGGAGAACGTGTGCACCACCCTGAGCGAGGATAATGCTAGGCTAAAGGCTAAAGTTACCGACCTGGAGAGCCGAAGCAGGCGCCAGAACATCCGGATCCCGAAATTTACCTCTTGGATGTGGTTGGGCCCGAGGTTAGGGTTAGGGTAAAAGGGTGGGTAGAGGTTAGGGTAAGATGGTTGAGTCAGGGCAAGTTTAGGGGGTTGGGGTTCAAGTAGGGGGTTAGGGTTAGGGTTAGGGTTAGGTTAAGGGGATAAAAACTTCATCTGGAAATTTCCCGGAGTGGGTTTTGGGCTATATCTTTGGAACGGAATGTCGTAAAGACTCGGGATCAGTTTTATTTTGTATTTTAGGGCTCCCTGAGTACGCTAGTCTTGGTCCTGAGTCTCTACAACCTTCCGTTCTCGAGATATGGCACATTTTGCCATTTCCCGGAGTGGAATTGTGTTGTATCTCGGGAACGGAAGGTCGTAGAGACTCAGATTCAAGTCAGGCGTGTTCAGCGTGGCCGAATTATGTCAGACGGAGCACATTTCCAAGTCTCTACGACGTTCGGTTCTGGAGATATACGCGAAAAACGTTCGCCTATTGCTCGCTAATGGAACGCACGCGGGTGAAAATTTGACTAAGTGTTGAGGCAAAAAAAACGACCCCCAGAAAGTGTCTAGGAGCACGTTTCAGGCAATTCTGAGTCGATTGGTATCGGTTTGTAGTGAACATTTTTTTAATTTTTTTTTCGTTTTTTTTTTTGTGCCATTTCCCTGAGTGGGATTGTGTTTTATCTCGGGAACGGAAGTTCGTAGAGACTCAGGACCAAGACAGGCGTGTTCAGCGTGGTCAAATTATGTCAGAAAGAGCACATTTCCAAGTGTCTACAACTTTTGGATCAGGAGATATGGGTTGCTAATTAGCCGCGCGCTAACTGCTAGCGCTAGCTGCCTGCGCTAGCTGCTCGCGCTAGCGGCCGGCGCTAGCTGCTTGCGCTAGCTTGGAAGTGATTTACCCTCGATGAAGACTTCTCCTTGTTTAGGGTTAGGGTTAGGTTTGGGTTATGGTTGGGGTTGATAGATCCGGTGGAGGTTTGTTTGCACTGGCCTAAAGATCTGTATGTAAGTGTATGTGGCTGTATGATGCTAAATGTGTGAGCTGGTTCCTGTTCCTGTCGTGATGGATGGGTGAGGTGGCTGGAGCAGCTCTCTGCCCCGGGT
>NC_133817.1:24427081-24442081 GCF_043250625.1 Sebastes fasciatus
AGGGGGTTAGGGTTAGGGTAAGGTGGTAGGGTTAGGGTAAGAAGGTAGGGTCAGGGTAAGGTTAGGGGGTTGGGGTTCAAGTAGGGGGTTAGGGTTAGGGTTAGGGTTAGGGTAAGAAGGTAGGGTCAGGGTAAGGTTAGGTGGTTTGGGTTCAGGTAGGGTTAGGGTTAGGATAAGGGGGTGGGTAAGGGTTAAGGTTTAGGGATTAAATCAGGAAGTACTGACGCAACTGTCTAAGGATAAACTTGGCTGTGGTGGGCGTCCAGGTGCGATTGTCCGATTCCGTTATGAAGTCCTGGGGTGGGATTGCAGGGATATGTTGAAGAGTGCTGATGACCTTGTTGATGTGGGTGAGGGTGCTCTTGTGTTTGGGGCTGAGGTTTGGGGAGAAGTTGATGAGGGGTACATATACATCGGCGCGAGGGAAGGTGCTGGTTGCAGTTTTCATCATGATTTGCAGTTGTTTGACAGCGACCTTGGGGTCCTGGATCCTGTCATTAAGGCCAACTGCGAGGATGACGAATGAAGTGTTGTGGTTGGGTGCTGTCCTTCTAAAAAGCTGGTAGAATTTCCGGAAGTTGGCAGAGGGGTAGCTGTCGAGTTGTAGATCCGTTTTGGAGTGAGATGGGAATCTGCTGATGCGGCCGTCGCCCAATACCAAGTATGTCGCCTGTGTTGTGATGGTCCAATCGTCGGGTCTGGTGTTGTGGCAGGTGGGTATACAGGGGCCTGGGGAGTAGCTTATGTCGGGGTCGAAGGAGGGGTTGTAGGTGGGATCTAGGGTGATGGACTCCAGCTCTGAGGTAGCGGTGGCTTCCAGAGAGGCCAAGGCAAGCGGCGCGACCCCAAAAGAGTGCTGAGTGGAGGGCTCAGATAGGGCTTTCAGAGTGGCAGTGTTAGCCTTTGGAGTCCCAGTCATCATGGGTGTAGCCTCCTGCAGCTGCTCAATTGGGGCCCGCCGCCCGACAAGGCCAGTCCGGTCACCAGCACCACCTGTGGGTGTGAGAGGGAGAGGAGAGATGGTGTCAATGGTTATGACTGCAAGGTTGTGCTTACTGTGAATGGTGGGGGATGTTATTGTATCCAGGCTAGGGGCCTTGTGGTTGGCAGGGTAGATGGGGCTGATCTCCTGGGTGGTCTGGTTGGGAATCCTCTTGGTCCGCTGTGGAAGTGGAGATGAGGTTTCTACCGGACCGGGGACCTGTTGGGGTGTCCGGGGCAGTGAAGGGGCAGGTGCTGAGGAGGGAGGGGTCCGTTTGGTGAAGGATATGGTGAGTTGCTTCTGTGGGCGGGGGGCCTGTGGTGGGTCCGGTGGTGGGTCCGGTGGGGGCTGGTTGGGTGCAGGAATGGGTCCTCGAGTTGGTGGTGGGGTAGGGAGCAGGGGTTCCCGGTTAGCCTGCTGGTGGTGTCGGGTGATGTGTTGGGATCCAAGGGAAAGGGGGGGCCTGTGCGGGGCCGGCAGGGGTGGGAAGTCCACCTCATCTGAGAGCTCCGGGATCGGGGACAGAGAGCTGTCCGACCTGAGGGTAGACTTGGGAGGGGGTTGAGAGGAGGTGTGTTGTGTGTTGAAGGTGTGTTGTAGTGAATGTATGGTTTCCTGTCTTAATCTGTGGCCATAGCGCTTCCTAGCCCAGCCAATGGCTATTTGGAGGGCCAGGGGGCTATGGGTGGTGTTGGTGAGGGTATGTATGGTCGACTGATAGTGTTGTTGTAGGATGATCATATTAGTGTGCATCCAGTTGATGGTATTGGCCTGAATTTGGCTGCGTGTATGTTCAGTGGGTGTGGATGGCTTTATGAAAGCTGAGAGTTTGTGAACTTGCCTCATCATCCCAGGTGGAAATGTTTGTGTAGAAATGGCTGTATCTGCTATGTGTTTGTGGTGTATGGCCTGTATGATTTTGAAATATTGTTTGCTGAGCATTCTGGTGTGTGGATCTGGTGGGTGATTGAGTGTGGATGTATGTTGTGTGTCCATGGTTGTGGCTGTATGTGTGGTAGGGTGGTTGACTTGTGTTCTGCGGTGTGTGTTGAGGGACATGAGTGGTTGTGGTGTAGTGTGTGTGTGTGAGAGCTGTACCGACTTACCTCTGCCACTCGAGGGCACATCCTTTCCCCTGTATGAAAACATTTGTTATTCGTCAAAATTGTGTGGGCTCTTACCTAGGGAATGCAGGTGGAAGTCTCTGGGTTGCTGGTCCTTTTGGGTGGGTACCGAGGTAGGCCTTGAAAGTGGCTTGGTGTATCTCCTGGAAGGTAGATGTGGTAGGAGTTCCCGGTGGGCCTGCTGAGAAGCTTAGAGGAGAGGCTTTCCAAAAAACAGTCTGCAAATGTTTGTTAGGTGCAGAAGTCCATGTGCTTGGAGAAAATGGAGGCCTGAAAGCTAGGCCAGAGTGCAGCCTGGTAGAGCCCTCCACAGACGATTTAAAAAGGTATTTAGCTTTAATAGGTTAAAATTAGAATAATTAAAACCAAGATAAAAAAACAACAATAAACACAATGGTGTACTTTAAACGACTAGAAAAAGAGTGAAAGGTGTCCTGTGCCGTCGAGTGGTTCCTGACGTTTCGCAGAGTTTCTGCTTCATCAGAGGAGTTGTGGGTTAGGGTTAGGGTTAGGCTTAGGTAAGGGCATGATAACCACGATGATCAAATTGATCATCCTTGATCATCCTCATTAACTCTTTGTGTGAACATGACAGAGCGATGAGACCTTGACGTACCCCCCCATTTTCGGGGTCGTTCTTTCCACTGATGGCACTGACAAGTCTGTGCGACTTTCGGTTGCGAAGTTACGCAACTTTTTTATATCAAAAAATGTATATCTCTGGAACGGAAGGTCGTAGAGACTCACAACCACGACAGGCGTGTTCAGCGTGGTCGAATTATGTCAGACAGAGCACGTTTCCAAGTGTCTACGACGTTCGGTTCGGGAGATATTCGAGAAAGGGTTAGGGTTAGGGTTAGGGGTTAGGGGTTAGGGTTAGGGTTAGGGGTTAGGGTTAGGGTTAGGGTTAGGGTTAGGGTTAGGTAAGGGCATGATAACCACGATGATCAAATTGATCATCCTTGATCATCCTCATTAACTCTTTGTGTGAACATGACAGAGCGATGAGACCTTGACGTACCCCCCCATTTTCGGGGTCGTTCTTTCCACTGATGGCACTGACAAGTCTGTGCGACTTTCGGTTGCGAAGTTACGCAACTTTTTTATATCAAAAAATGTATATCTCTGGAACGGAAGGTCGTAGAGACTCACAACCACGACAGGCGTGTTCAGCGTGGTCGAATTATGTCAGACAGAGCACGTTTCCAAGTGTCTACGACGTTCGGTTCGGGAGATATTCGAGAAAGGGTTAGGGTTAGGGTTAGGGGTTAGGGGTTAGGGTTAGGGTTAGGGGTTAGGGTTAGGGTTAGGGTTAGGGTTAGGGTTAGGTAAGGGCATGATAACCACGATGATCAAATTGATCATCCTTGATCATCCTCATTAACTCTTTGTGTGAACATGACAGAGCGATGAGACCTTGACGTACCCCCCCATTTTCGGGGTCGTTCTTTCCACTGATGGCACTGACAAGTCTGTGCGACTTTCGGTTGCGAAGTTACGCAACTTTTTTATATCAAAAAATGTATATCTCTGGAACGGAAGGTCGTAGAGACTCACAACCACGACAGGCGTGTTCAGCGTGGTCGAATTATGTCAGACAGAGCACGTTTCCAAGTGTCTACGACGTTCGGTTCGGGAGATATTCGAGAAAGGGTTAGGGTTAGGGTTAGGGGTTAGGGGTTAGGGTTAGGGTTAGGGGTTAGGGTTAGGGTTAGGGTTAGGGTTAGGTAAGGGCATGATAACCACGATGATCAAATTGATCATCCTTGATCATCCTCATTAACTCTTTGTGTGAACATGACAGAGCGATGAGACCTTGACGTACCCCCCCATTTTCGGGGTCGTTCTTTCCACTGATGGCACTGACAAGTCTGTGCGACTTTCGGTTGCGAAGTTACGCAACTTTTTTATATCAAAAAATGTATATCTCTGGAACGGAAGGTCGTAGAGACTCACAACCACGACAGGCGTGTTCAGCGTGGTCGAATTATGTCAGACAGAGCACGTTTCCAAGTGTCTACGACGTTCGGTTCGGGAGATATTCGAGAAAGGGTTAGGGGTTAGGGGTTAGGGTTAGGGTTAGGGTTAGGGTTAGGGTTAGGGTTAGGGTTAGGTAAGGGCATGATAACCACGATGATCAAATTGATCATCCTTGATCATCCTCATTAACTCTTTGTGTGAACATGACAGAGCGATGAGACCTTGACGTACCCCCCCATTTTCGGGGTCGTTCTTTCCACTGATGGCACTGACAAGTCTGTGCGACTTTCGGTTGCGAAGTTACGCAACTTTTTTATATCAAAAAATGTATATCTCTGGAACGGAAGGTCGTAGAGACTCACAACCACGACAGGCGTGTTCAGCGTGGTCGAATTATGTCAGACAGAGCACGTTTCCAAGTGTCTACGACGTTCGGTTCGGGAGATATTCGAGAAAGGGTTAGGGTTAGGGTTAGGGGTTAGGGGTTAGGGTTAGGGTTAGGGGTTAGGGTTAGGGTTAGGGTTAGGGTTAGGTAAGGGCATGATAACCACGATGATCAAATTGATCATCCTTGATCATCCTCATTAACTCTTTGTGTGAACATGACAGAGCGATGAGACCTTGACGTACCCCCCCATTTTCGGGGTCGTTCTTTCCACTGATGGCACTGACAAGTCTGTGCGACTTTCGGTTGCGAAGTTACGCAACTTTTTTATATCAAAAAATGTATATCTCTGGAACGGAAGGTCGTAGAGACTCACAACCATGACAGGCGTGTTCAGCGTGGTCGAATTATGTCAGACAGAGCACGTTTCCAAGTGTCTACGACGTTCGGTTCGGGAGATATTCGAGAAAAACGTTAAATGTTTCAGAAACATCTTGCAGTGAACTGTTTAATTGTTAAATGTTTCAGAAACATCCTGTAGTGAACTGTTTAACTGTTAAATGTTTCAGAAACATCTTGTAGTGAACTGTTTAATTGTTAAATGTTTCAGAAACATCCTGTAGTGAACTGTTTAACTGTTAAATGTTTCAGAAACATCCTGTAGTGAACTGTTTAACTGTTAAATGTTTCAGAAACATCCTGTAGTGAACTGTTTAACTGTTAAATGTTTCAGAAACATCCTGTAGTGAACTGTTTAACTGTTAAATGTTTCAGAAACATCTAGTAGTGAACTGTTTAACTGTTAAATGGGTTAGGGTTAGGGTTAGGTTAAGGGGATAAAAACTTCATCTGGAAATAGGGTTAGGGTTAGGGTTAGGGTTAGGGTTAGGTTTGGGTTATGGTTGGGGTTGATAGATCCGGTGGAGGTTTGTTTGCACTGGCCTAAAGATCTGTATGTAAGTGTGTGTGGCTGTATGATGCTTAATGTGTGAGCTGGTTCCTGTTCCTGTCGTGATGGATGGGTGAGGTGGCTGGAGCAGCTCTCTGCCCCGGGAGACCCGGGTTCGACTCCCAGATGAGGCGGAGGACCAGGATGTGGTTAGGGCCCAGGGTTAGGGTTAGGGTAAGAGGGTGGGGTAAGATGGTTGAGTCAGGGCAAGGTTAGGGGGTTGGGGTTCAAGTAGGGGGTTAGGGTTAGGGTAAGGTGGTAGGGTTAGGGTAAGAAGGTAGGGTCAGGGTAAGGTTAGGGGGTTGGGGTTCAAGTAGGGGGTTAGGGTTAGGGTTAGGGTAAGAAGGTAGGGTCAGGGTAAGGTTAGGTGGTTTGGGTTCAGGTAGGGTTAGGGTTAGGATAAGGGGGTGGGTTAGGGTTAAGGTTTAGGGATTAAATCAGGAAGTACTGACGCAACTGTCTAAGGATAAACTTGGCTGTGGTGGGCGTCCAGGTGCGATTGTCCGATTCCGTTATGAAGTCCTGGGGTGGGATTGCAGGGATATGTTGAAGAGTGCTGATGACCTTGTTGATGTGGGTGAGGGTGCTCTTGTGTTTGGGGCTGAGGTTTGGGGAGAAGTTGATGAGGGGTACATATACATCGGCGCGAGGGAAGGTGCTGGTTGCAGTTTTCATCATGATTTGCAGTTGTTTGACAGCGACCTTGGGGTCCTGGATCCTGTCATTAAGGCCAACTGCGAGGATGACGAATGAAGTGTTGTGGTTGGGTGCTGTCCTTCTAAAAAGCTGGTAGAATTTCCGGAAGTTGGCAGAGGGGTAGCTGTCGAGTTGTAGATCCGTTTTGGAGTGAGATGGGAATCTGCTGATGCGGCCGTCGCCCAATACCAAGTATGTCGCCTGTGTTGTGATGGTTAGGGTTAGGGTTAGGGTTAGGGTTAGGGTTAGGGTTAGGGTTAGGTAAGGGCATGATAACCACGATGATCAAATTGATCATCCTTGATCATCCTCATTAACTCTTTGTGTGAACATGACAGAGCGATGAGACCTTGACGTACCCCCCCATTTTCGGGGTCGTTCTTTCCACTGATGGCACTGACAAGTCTGTGCGACTTTCGGTTGCGAAGTTACGCAACTTTTTTATATCAAAAAATGTATATCTCTGGAACGGAAGGACGTAGAGACTCACAACCACGACAGGCGTGTTCAGCGTGGTCGAATTATGTCAGACAGAGCACGTTTCCAAGTGTCTACGACGTTCGGTTCGGGAGATATTCGAGAAAAACGTTAAATGTTTCAGAAACATCTTGTAGTGAACTGTTTAATTGTTAAATGTTTCAGAAACATCCTGTAGTGAACTGTTTAACTGTTAAATGTTTCAGAAACATCTTGTAGTGAACTGTTTAATTGTTAAATGTTTCAGAAACATCCTGTAGTGAACTGTTTAACTGTTAAATGTTTCAGAAACATCCTGTAGTGAACTGTTTAACTGTTAAATGTTTCAGAAACATCCTGTAGTGAAGTGTTTAATTGTTTAATGTTTCAGAAACATCTAGTAGTGAACTGTTTAACTGTTAAATGTTTCAGAAACATCCTGTAGTGAACTGTTTAACTGTTAAATGGGTTAGGGTTAGGGTTAGGGTTAGGTTAAGGGGATAAAAACTTCATCTGGAAATAGGGTTAGGGTTAGGGTTAGGGTTAGGTTTGGGTTATGGTTGGGGTTGATAGATCCGGTGGAGGTTTGTTTGCACTGGCCTAAAGATCTGTATGTAAGTGTGTGTGGCTGTATGATGCTTAATGTGTGAGCTGGTTCCTGTTCCTGTCGTGATGGATGGGTGAGGTGGCTGGAGCAGCTCTCTGCCCCGGGAGACCCGGGTTCGACTCCCAGATGAGGCGGAGGACCAGGATGTGGTTAGGGCCCAGGGTTAGGGTTAGGGTAAGAGGGTGGGGTAAGATGGTTGAGTCAGGGCAAGGTTAGGGGGTTGGGGTTCAAGTAGGGGGTTAGGGTTAGGGTAAGGTGGTAGGGTTAGGGTAAGAAGGTAGGGTCAGGGTAAGGTTAGGGGGTTGGGGTTCAAGTAGGGGGTTAGGGTTAGGGTTAGGGTAAGAAGGTAGGGTCAGGGTAAGGTTAGGTGGTTTGGGTTCAGGTAGGGTTAGGGTTAGGATAAGGGGGTGGGTTAGGGTTAAGGTTTAGGGATTAAATCAGGAAGTACTGACGCAACTGTCTAAGGATAAACTTGGCTGTGGTGGGCGTCCAGGTGCGATTGTCCGATTCCGTTATGAAGTCCTGGGGTGGGATTGCAGGGATATGTTGAAGAGTGCTGATGACCTTGTTGATGTGGGTGAGGGTGCTCTTGTGTTTGGGGCTGAGGTTTGGGGAGAAGTTGATGAGGGGTACATATACATCGGCGCGAGGGAAGGTGCTGGTTGCAGTTTTCATCATGATTTGCAGTTGTTTGACAGCGACCTTGGGGTCCTGGATCCTGTCATTAAGGCCAACTGCGAGGATGACGAATGAAGTGTTGTGGTTGGGTGCTGTCCTTCTAAAAAGCTGGTAGAATTTCCGGAAGTTGGCAGAGGGGTAGCTGTCGAGTTGTAGATCCGTTTTGGAGTGAGATGGGAATCTGCTGATGCGGCCGTCGCCCAATACCAAGTATGTCGCCTGTGTTGTGATGGTTAGGGTTAGGGTTAGGGTTAGGGTTAGGGTTAGGGTTAGGGTTAGGTAAGGGCATGATAACCACGATGATCAAATTGATCATCCTTGATCATCCTCATTAACTCTTTGTGTGAACATGACAGAGCGATGAGACCTTGACGTACCCCCCCATTTTCGGGGTCGTTCTTTCCACTGATGGCACTGACAAGTCTGTGCGACTTTCGGTTGCGAAGTTACGCAACTTTTTTATATCAAAAAATGTATATCTCTGGAACGGAAGGACGTAGAGACTCACAACCACGACAGGCGTGTTCAGCGTGGTCGAATTATGTCAGACAGAGCACGTTTCCAAGTGTCTACGACGTTCGGTTCGGGAGATATTCGAGAAAAACGTTAAATGTTTCAGAAACATCTTGTAGTGAACTGTTTAATTGTTAAATGTTTCAGAAACATCCTGTAGTGAACTGTTTAACTGTTAAATGTTTCAGAAACATCTTGTAGTGAACTGTTTAATTGTTAAATGTTTCAGAAACATCCTGTAGTGAACTGTTTAACTGTTAAATGTTTCAGAAACATCCTGTAGTGAACTGTTTAACTGTTAAATGTTTCAGAAACATCCTGTAGTGAAGTGTTTAATTGTTTAATGTTTCAGAAACATCTAGTAGTGAACTGTTTAACTGTTAAATGTTTCAGAAACATCCTGTAGTGAACTGTTTAACTGTTAAATGGGTTAGGGTTAGGGTTAGGGTTAGGTTAAGGGGATAAAAACTTCATCTGGAAATAGGGTTAGGGTTAGGGTTAGGGTTAGGTTTGGGTTATGGTTGGGGTTGATAGATCCGGTGGAGGTTTGTTTGCACTGGCCTAAAGATCTGTATGTAAGTGTGTGTGGCTGTATGATGCTTAATGTGTGAGCTGGTTCCTGTTCCTGTCGTGATGGATGGGTGAGGTGGCTGGAGCAGCTCTCTGCCCCGGGAGACCCGGGTTCGACTCCCAGATGAGGCGGAGGACCAGGATGTGGTTAGGGCCCAGGGTTAGGGTTAGGGTAAGAGGGTGGGGTAAGATGGTTGAGTCAGGGCAAGGGTTAGGGTTAGGGTCAGGGTTAGGGTTAGGGGTTAGGGTTAGGGGTTAGGGTTAGGGTTAGGGTTAGGGGTTAGGGTTAGGGTTAGGGTTAGGGTTAGGGTTAGGTTAGGGTTAGGGTTAGGTTAGGGTTAGGGTTAGGGTTAGGTAAGGGCATGATAACCACGATGATCAAATTGATCATCCTTGATCATCCTCATTAACTCTTTGTGTGAACATGACAGAGCGATGAGACCTTGACGTACCCCCCCATTTTCGGGGTCGTTCTTTCCACTGATGGCACTGACAAGTCTGTGCGACTTTCGGTTGCGAAGTTACGCAACTTTTTTATATCAAAAAATGGATATCTCTGGAACGGAAGGTCGTAGAGACTCACAACCACGACAGGCGTGTTCAGCGTGGTCGAATTATGTCAGACAGAGCACGTTTCCAAGTGTCTACGACGTTCGGTTCGGGAGATATTCGAGAAAAACGTTAAATGTTTCAGAAACATCTTGCAGTGAACTGTTTAATTGTTAAATGTTTCAGAAACATCCTGTAGTGAACTGTTTAACTGTTAAATGTTTCAGAAACATCTTGTAGTGAACTGTTTAATTGTTAAATGTTTCAGAAACATCCTGTAGTGAACTGTTTAACTGTTAAATGTTTCAGAAACATTCTGTAGTGAACTGTTTAACTGTTAAATGTTTCAGAAACATCCTGTAGTGAACTGTTTAACTGTTAAATGTTTCAGAAACATCCTGTAGTGAAGTGTTTAATTGTTTAATGTTTCAGAAACATCTAGTAGTGAACTGTTTAACTGTTAAATGTTTCAGAAACATCCTGTAGTGAACTGTTTAATTGTTTAATGTTTCAGAAACATCTAGTAGTGAACTGTTTAACTGTTAAATGGGTTAGGGTTAGGGTTAGGTTAAGGGGATAAAAACTTCATCTGGAAATAGGGTTAGGGTTAGGGTTAGGGTTAGGGTTAGGGTTAGGTTTGGGTTATGGTTGGGGTTGATAGATCCGGTGGAGGTTTGTTTGCACTGGCCTAAAGATCTGTATGTAAGTGTGTGTGGCTGTATGATGCTTAATGTGTGAGCTGGTTCCTGTTCCTGTCGTGATGGATGGGTGAGGTGGCTGGAGCAGCTCTCTGCCCCGGGAGACCCGGGTTCGACTCCCAGATGAGGCGGAGGACCAGGATGTGGTTAGGGCCCAGGGTTAGGGTTAGGGTAAGAGGGTGGGGTAAGATGGTTGAGTCAGGGCAAGGTTAGGGGGTTGGGGTTCAAGTAGGGGGTTAGGGTTAGGGTAAGGTGGTAGGGTTAGGGTAAGAAGGTAGGGTCAGGGTAAGGTTAGGGGGTTGGGGTTCAAGTAGGGGGTTAGGGTTAGGGTTAGGGTAAGAAGGTAGGGTCAGGGTAAGGTTAGGTGGTTTGGGTTCAGGTAGGGTTAGGGTTAGGATAAGGGGGTGGGTTAGGGTTAAGGTTTAGGGATTAAATCAGGAAGTACTGACGCAACTGTCTAAGGATAAACTTGGCTGTGGTGGGCGTCCAGGTGCGATTGTCCGATTCCGTTATGAAGTCCTGGGGTGGGATTGCAGGGATATGTTGAAGAGTGCTGATGACCTTGTTGATGTGGGTGAGGGTGCTCTTGTGTTTGGGGCTGAGGTTTGGGGAGAAGTTGATGAGGGGTACATATACATCGGCGCGAGGGAAGGTGCTGGTTGCAGTTTTCATCATGATTTGCAGTTGTTTGACAGCGACCTTGGGGTCCTGGATCCTGTCATTAAGGCCAACTGCGAGGATGACGAATGAAGTGTTGTGGTTGGGTGCTGTCCTTCTAAAAAGCTGGTAGAATTTCCGGAAGTTGGCAGAGGGGTAGCTGTCGAGTTGTAGATCCGTTTTGGAGTGAGATGGGAATCTGCTGATGCGGCCGTCGCCCAATACCAAGTATGTCGCCTGTGTTGTGATGGTTAGGGTTAGGGTTAGGGTTAGGGTTAGGGTTAGGGTTAGGGTTAGGTAAGGGCATGATAACCACGATGATCAAATTGATCATCCTTGATCATCCTCATTAACTCTTTGTGTGAACATGACAGAGCGATGAGACCTTGACGTACCCCCCCATTTTCGGGGTCGTTCTTTCCACTGATGGCACTGACAAGTCTGTGCGACTTTCGGTTGCGAAGTTACGCAACTTTTTTATATCAAAAAATGTATATCTCTGGAACGGAAGGACGTAGAGACTCACAACCACGACAGGGTTAGGGTTAGGGTTAGGGTTAGGGTTAGGGTTAGGGTTAGGGTTAGGGTTTAGGGTTAGGGTTAGGGTTAGGGTTAGGGTTTAGGGTTAGGGTTAGGGTTAGGGTTAGGGTTAGGGGTTAGGGTTAGGGTTAGGGTTAGGGTTAGGGTTTAGGGTTAGGGTTAGGGTTAGGGTTAGGGTTAGGGTTTAGGGTTAGGGTTAGGGTTAGGGTTAGGGTTAGGTAAGGGCATGATAACCACGATGATCAAATTGATCATCCTTGATCATCCTCATTAACTCTTTGTGTGAACATGACAGAGCGATGAGACCTTGACGTACCCCCCCATTTTCGGGGTCGTTCTTTCCACTGATGGCACTGACAAGTCTGTGCGACTTTCGGTTGCGAAGTTACGCAACTTTTTTATATCAAAAAATGTATATCTCTGGAACGGAAGGTCGTAGAGACTCACAACCACGACAGGCGTGTTCAGCGTGGTCGAATTATGTCAGACAGAGCACGTTTCCAAGTGTCTACGACGTTCGGTTCGGGAGATATTCGAGAAAGGGTTAGGGTTAGGGTTAGGGGTTAGGGGTTAGGGTTAGGGTTAGGGGTTAGGGTTAGGGTTAGGGTTAGGGTTAGGGTTAGGTAAGGGCATGATAACCACGATGATCAAATTGATCATCCTTGATCATCCTCATTAACTCTTTGTGTGAACATGACAGAGCGATGAGACCTTGACGTACCCCCCCATTTTCGGGGTCGTTCTTTCCACTGATGGCACTGACAAGTCTGTGCGACTTTCGGTTGCGAAGTTACGCAACTTTTTTATATCAAAAAATGTATATCTCTGGAACGGAAGGACGTAGAGACTCACAACCACGACAGGCGTGTTCAGCGTGGTCGAATTATGTCAGACAGAGCACGTTTCCAAGTGTCTACGACGTTCGGTTCGGGAGATATTCGAGAAAAACGTTAAATGTTTCAGAAACATCTTGTAGTGAACTGTTTAATTGTTAAATGTTTCAGAAACATCCTGTAGTGAACTGTTTAACTGTTAAATGTTTCAGAAACATCTTGTAGTGAACTGTTTAATTGTTAAATGTTTCAGAAACATCCTGTAGTGAACTGTTTAACTGTTAAATGTTTCAGAAACATCCTGTAGTGAACTGTTTAACTGTTAAATGTTTCAGAAACATCCTGTAGTGAACTGTTTAACTGTTAAATGTTTCAGAAACATCCTGTAGTGAAGTGTTTAATTGTTTAATGTTTCAGAAACATCTAGTAGTGAACTGTTTAACTGTTAAATGTTTCAGAAACATCCTGTAGTGAACTGTTTAATTGTTTAATGTTTCAGAAATATCTAGTAGTGAACTGTTTAACTGTTAAATGGGTTAGGGTTAGGGTTAGGGTTAGGTTAAGGGGATAAAAACTTCATCTGGAAATAGGGTTAGGGTTAGGGTTAGGGTTAGGTTTGGGTTATGGTTGGGGTTGATAGATCCGGTGGAGGTTTGTTTGCACTGGCCTAAAGATCTGTATGTAAGTGTGTGTGGCTGTATGATGCTTAATGTGTGAGCTGGTTCCTGTTCCTGTCGTGATGGATGGGTGAGGTGGCTGGAGCAGCTCTCTGCCCCGGGAGACCCGGGTTCGACTCCCAGATGAGGCGGAGGACCAGGATGTGGTTAGGGCCCAGGGTTAGGGTTAGGGTTAGGGTAAGAGGGTGGGGTAAGATGGTTGAGTCAGGGCAAGGTTAGGGGGTTGGGGTTCAAGTAGGGGGTTAGGGTTAGGGTTAGGGTAAGGTGGTAGGGTTAGGGTAAGAAGGTAGGGTCAGGGTAAGGTTAGGGGGTTGGGGTTCAAGTAGGGGGTTAGGGTTAGGGTTAGGGTTAGGGTAAGAAGGTAGGGTCAGGGTAAGGTTAGGTGGTTTGGGTTCAGGTAGGGTTAGGGTTAGGATAAGGGGGTGGGTAAGGGTTAAGGTTTAGGGATTAAATCAGGAAGTACTGACGCAACTGTCTAAGGATAAACTTGGCTGTGGTGGGCGTCCAGGTGCGATTGTCCGATTCCGTTATGAAGTCCTGGGGTGGGATTGCAGGGATATGTTGAAGAGTGCTGATGACCTTGTTGATGTGGGTGAGGGTGCTCTTGTGTTTGGGGCTGAGGTTTGGGGAGAAGTTGATGAGGGGTACATATACATCGGCGCGAGGGAAGGTGCTGGTTGCAGTTTTCATCATGATTTGCAGTTGTTTGACAGCGACCTTGGGGTCCTGGATCCTGTCATTAAGGCCAACTGCGAGGATGACGAATGAAGTGTTGTGGTTGGGTGCTGTCCTTCTAAAAAGCTGGTAGAATTTCCGGAAGTTGGCAGAGGGGTAGCTGTCGAGTTGTAGATCCGTTTTGGAGTGAGATGGGAATCTGCTGATGCGGCCGTCGCCCAATACCAAGTATGTCGCCTGTGTTGTGATGGTCCAATCGTCGGGTCTGGTGTTGTGGCAGGTGGGTATACAGGGGCCTGGGGAGTAGCTTATGTCGGGGTCGAAGGAGGGGTTGTAGGTGGGATCTAGGGTGATGGACTCCAGCTCTGAGGTAGCGGTGGCTTCCAGAGAGGCCAAGGCAAGCGGCGCGACCCCAAAAGAGTGCTGAGTGGAGGGCTCAGATAGGGCTTTCAGAGTGGCAGTGTTAGCCTTTGGAGTCCCAGTCATCATGGGTGTAGCCTCCTGCAGCTGCTCAATTGGGGCCCGCCGCCCGACAAGGCCAGTCCGGTCACCAGCACCACCTGTGGGTGTGAGAGGGAGAGGAGAGATGGTGTCAATGGTTATGACTGCAAGGTTGTGCTTACTGTGAATGGTGGGGGATGTTATTGTATCCAGGCTAGGGGCCTTGTGGTTGGCAGGGTAGATGGGGCTGATCTCCTGGGTGGTCTGGTTGGGAATCCTCTTGGTCCGCTGTGGAAGTGGAGATGAGGTTTCTACCGGACCGGGGACCTGTTGGGGTGTCCGGGGCAGTGAAGGGGCAGGTGCTGAGGAGGGAGGGGTCCGTTTGGTGAAGGATATGGTGAGTTGCTTCTGTGGGCGGGGGGCCTGTGGTGGGTCCGGTGGTGGGTCCGGTGGGGGCTGGTTGGGTGCAGGAATGGGTCCTCGAGTTGGTGGTGGGGTAGGGAGCAGGGGTTCCCGGTTAGCCTGCTGGTGGTGTCGGGTGATGTGTTGGGATCCAAGGGAAAGGGGGGGCCTGTGCGGGGCCGGCAGGGGTGGGAAGTCCACCTCATCTGAGAGCTCCGGGATCGGGGACAGAGAGCTGTCCGACCTGAGGGTAGACTTGGGAGGGGGTTGAGAGGAGGTGTGTTGTGTGTTGAAGGTGTGTTGTAGTGAATGTATGGTTTCCTGTCTTAATCTGTGGCCATAGCGCTTCCTAGCCCAGCCAATGGCTATTTGGAGGGCCAGGGGGCTATGGGTGGTGTTGGTGAGGGTATGTATGGTCGACTGATAGTGTTGTTGTAGGATGATCATATTAGTGTGCATCCAGTTGATGGTATTGGCCTGAATTTGGCTGCGTGTATGTTCAGTGGGTGTGGATGGCTTTATGAAAGCTGAGAGTTTGTGAACTTGCCTCATCATCCCAGGTGGAAATGTTTGTGTAGAAATGGCTGT
>NC_133817.1:24447081-24449581 GCF_043250625.1 Sebastes fasciatus
GAGGTTAGGGTTAGGGTTAGGGGGTTAGGGTTAGGGTTAGGGTTAGGGGGTTAGGGTTAGGGTTAGGGGTTAGGGTTAGGGTTAGGTAAGGGCATGATAACCACGATGATCAAATTGATCATCCTTGATCATCCTCATTAACTCTTTGTGTGAACATGACAGAGCGATGAGACCTTGACGTACCCCCCCATTTTCGGGGTCGTTCTTTCCACTGATGGCACTGACAAGTCTGTGCGACTTTCGGTTGCGAAGTTACGGAACTTTTTTATATCAAAAAATGTATATCTCTGGAACGGAAGGTCGTAGAGACTCACAACCACGACAGGCGTGTTCAGCGTGGTCGAATTATGTCAGACAGAGCACGTTTCCAAGTGTCTACGACGTTCGGTTCGGGAGATATTCGAGAAAAACGTTCGGCTAGGGTTAGGGTTAGGGTTAAGCCTAGGTAAGGGCATGATAACCACGATGATCAAATTGATCATCCTTGATCATCCTCATTAACTCTTTGTGTGAACATGACAGAGCGATGAGACCTTGACGTACCCCCCCATTTTCGGGGTCGTTCTTTCCACTGATGGCACTGACAAGTCTGTGCGACTTTCGGTTGCGAAGTTACGCAACTTTTTTATATCAAAAAATGTATATCTCTGGAACGGAAGGTCGTAGAGACTCACAACCACGACAGGCGTGTTCAGCGTGGTCGAATTATGTCAGACAGAGCACGTTTCCAAGTGTCTACGACGTTCGGTTCGGGAGATATTCGAGAAAAACGTTCGGCTAGGGTTAGGGTTAGGGTTAAGCCTAGGTAAGGGCATGATAACCACGATGATCAAATTGATCATCCTTGATCATCCTCATTAACTCTTTGTGTGAACATGACAGAGCGATGAGACCTTGACGTACCCCCCCATTTTCGGGGTCGTTCTTTCCACTGATGGCACTGACAAGTCTGTGCGACTTTCGGTTGCGAAGTTACGCAACTTTTTTATATCAAAAAATGTATATCTCTGGAACGGAAGGTCGTAGAGACTCACAACCACGACAGGCGTGTTCAGCGTGGTCGAATTATGTCAGACAGAGCACGTTTCCAAGTGTCTATGACGTTCGGTTCGGGAGATATTCGAGAAAAACGTTCGGCTAGGGTTAGGGTTAGGGTTAAGCCTAGGTAAGGGCATGATAACCACGATGATCAAATTGATCATCCTTGATCATCCTCATTAACTCTTTGTGTGAACATGACAGAGCGATGAGACCTTGACGTACCCCCCCATTTTCGGGGTCGTTCTTTCCACTGATGGCACTGACAAGTCTGTGCGACTTTCGGTTGCGAAGTTACGCAACTTTTTTATATCAAAAAATGTATATCTCTGGAACGGAAGGTCGTAGAGACTCACAACCACGACAGGCGTGTTCAGCGTGGTCGAATTATGTCAGACAGAGCACGTTTCCAAGTGTCTACGACGTTCGGTTCGGGAGATATTCGAGAAAAACGTTAAATGTTTCAGAAACATCTTGTAGTGAACTGTTTAATTGTTAAATGTTTCAGAAAAATCCTGTAGTGAACTGTTTAACTGTTAAATGTTTCAGAAACATCTTGTAGTGAACTGTTTAATTGTTAAATGTTTCAGAAACATCCTGTAGTGAACTGTTTAACTGTTAAATGTTTCAGAAACATCCTGTAGTGAACTGTTTAACTGTTAAATGTTTCAGAAACATCCTGTAGTGAACTGTTTAACTGTTAAATATTTCAGAAACATCCTGTAGTGAAGTGTTTAATTGTTTAATGTTTCAGAAACATCTAGTAGTGAACTGTTTAACTGTTAAATGTTTCAGAAACATCCTGTAGTGAACCGTTTAATTGTTTAATGTTTCAGAAACATCTAGTAGTGAACTGTTTAACTGTTAAATGGGTTAGGGTTAGGGTTAGGGTTAGGTTAAGGGGATAAAAACTTCATCTGGAAATAGGGTTAGGGTTAGGGTTAGGGTTAGGGTTAGGGTTAGGTTTGGGTTATGGTTGGGGTTGATAGATCCGGTGGAGGTTTGTTTGCACTGGCCTAAAGATCTGTATGTAAGTGTGTGTGGCTGTATGATGCTTAATGTGTGAGCTGGTTCCTGTTCCTGTCGTGATGGATGGGTGAGGTGGCTGGAGCAGCTCTCTGCCCCGGGAGACCCGGGTTCGACTCCCAGATGAGGCGGAGGACCAGGATGTGGTTAGGGCCCAGGGTTAGGGTTAGGGTTAGGGTAAGAGGTTAGGGTTAGGGTTAGGGGGTTAGGGTTAGGGTTAGGGTTAGGGTTAGGGGGTTAGGGTTAGGGTTAGGGGTTAGGGTTAGGGTTAGGTAAGGGCATGATAACCACGATGATCAAATTGATCATCCTTGATCATCCTCATTAACTCTTTGTGTGAACATGACAGAGCGATGAGACCTTGACGTACCCCCCCATTTTCGGGGTCGTTCTTTCCACTGATGGCACTGACAAGTCTGTGCGACTTTCGGTTGCG
>NC_133818.1:0-15000 GCF_043250625.1 Sebastes fasciatus
TTTTAACAGCAGTATTTTCTTGAATGCATTACTGTGAGCCATCAGATGTAGTTTACGGCTGCTACGGGAAGTTTTCAGGATAATTCAACATTTTGTAATTTTTGTATTTAATGATTCTGTTTTATTATGTACGCTTTATATTATATATATATATTATATATATATTATATAATATTGACTCTTTCTGTTGGTGTATAAAGCTTTAAGTAAAGCTTTAAGTTTATTAATTATAGTTGTATTAAATGTATTTATCTGTGTATCTGTTGTTGTACTTCTGCTGCTGTCA
This sequence comes from Sebastes fasciatus, assembly GCF_043250625.1. NCBI lineage: Eukaryota > Metazoa > Chordata > Actinopteri > Perciformes > Sebastidae > Sebastes > Sebastes fasciatus. The sequence continues at coordinate 287 of NC_133818.1, forward strand.
TACTTTGAATTACCCCTTTTAGATAATGAACTTTATCTGACTGATGACCTGTTGGTTTATTTATTTATTTATTCATTCTATTTATTTATCTATTTATTAATTTATTTGTTTATGTATTGTATATGTCCCTCTTTCTAGTGTTTTAGATGTAGTTAATAATAGATATATATGATATAATAATAGATATATGATATAATAATATATATATGATATAATAACAGATATATATGATATAATAATATATATATATGATATAATAATATATATATATGATATAATAATGATATATATGATATAATAATGATATATATAATATAATAACAGATATATATGATATAATAACAGATATATATGATATAATAATATATATGATATAATAATGATATATATGATATAATAATATATATATGATATAATAATATATATATGATATAATAATATATATATGATATAATAATATATATGATATAATAATATATATATGATATAATAATATATATATATGATATAATAATATATATGATATAATAATGATATATATGATATAATAATATATATATATGATATAATAATAGATATATATGATATAATAGATATATATGATATAATAATGATATATATGATATAATAATGATATATATGATATAATAACAGATATATATGATATAATAATAGATATATATGATATAATAATAGATATATATGATATAATAACAGATATATATGATATAATAATGATATATATGATATAATAATGATATATATGATATAATAATAGATATATATGATATAATAATGATATATATGATATAATAACAGATATATATGATATAATAATATATATATATGATATAATAATGATATAATAATGATATAATAATGATATATATGATATAATAACAGATATATATGATATAATAACAGATATATATGATATAATAATGATATATATGATATAATAATAGATATATATGATATAATGATATATATGATATAATAACAGATATATATGATATAATAATAGATATATATGATATAATAATGATATATATGATATAATAATGATATATATGATATAATAATAGATATATATGATATAATAGATATATATGATATAATAATGATATAATAATGATATAATAATATATATATGATATAATAATGATATATATGATATAATAACAGATATATATGATATAATAGATATATATGATATAATAATGATATAATAGTGATATAATAATATATATATGATATAATAATAGATATATATGATATAATAATGATATATATGATATAACAATAGATATATATGATATAATAATGATATAATGATATAATAGTGATATAATAATATATATATGATATAATGATATATATGATATAATAATAGATATATATGATATAATAATGATATATATGATATAATAACAGATATATATGATATAATAGATATATATGATATAATAATGATATAATAGTGATATAATAATATATATATGATATAATAATAGATATATATGATATAATAATGATATATATGATATAATAATGATATATATGATATAATAACAGATATATATGATATAATAGATATATATGATATAATAATGATATAATAGTGATATAATAATATATATGATATAATAATAGATATATATGATATAATAATAGATATATATGATATAATAATGATATAATGATATAATAGTGATATAATAATATATATATGATATAATAATAGATATATATGATATAATAATATATATATGATATAATAATATATATATGATATAATAATGATATAATAATATATATATGATATAATAATGATATATATGATATAATAATGATATATATGATATAATAATATATATATGATATAATAATGATATATATGATATAATAATATATATATGATATAATAATGATATATATGATATAATAATAGATATATATGATATAATAATGATATAATGATATAATAGTGATATAATAATATATATATGATATAATAATAGATATATATGATATAATAATATATATATATGATATAATAGTGATATAATAATATATATATGATATAATAATAGATATATATGATATAACAGATATATATGATATAATAATGATATTTATGATATAATAATATATATATGATATAATAATGATATATATGATATAATAATATATATATGATATAATAATGATATATATGATATAATAGTGATATATATGATATAATAATGATATATATGATATAATAATATATATATATGATATAATAATGATATAATGATATAATAATATATATGATATAATAACAGATATATATGATATAATAGTGATATAATAGTCAGCCACCAGGGGGCAGAGTGTTTATTAGACCACAGAAGAAGCAGCATCAGCAGGTCACCTGACTGAGCTGCAGCTAACAGCTAACAGAGAACAGAGAACAGAGAATCATCTTCTTCATCTTCATCATCAGTGTGTTCTGTGTGGAGGAATCATCAACATGTCGTTCATCACCGCCAACTGGAACCCGCTGGGAGAAGCTTTCTACCGGTCAGAGAGACTCACTCTACTAACCCTACTAACAGCTAGCAGCTACCAGCTAACAGCTACCAGCTAACAGCTAACAGCTAACCCTACCAGCTTTCTACCGGTCAGACTGCTGCCTAACTCTATAACCCTATAACTCTATATATATATACCGGTCAGACTGACTCACTCTACTAACCCTATAACCCAGCTAACAGCTAACAGAGCTAACAGCTAACAGCTAGCTCTAACCCTAACCCTACTAACAGCTAGCAGCTAACAGCTAACCATAACAGAGCTAACAGCTAACAGCTAGCTCTAACCCTAACCCTACTAACAGCTAGCAGCTAACAGCTAACCATAACAGAGCTAACAGCTAACAGCTAACCATAACAGAGCTAACAGCTAGCAGCTAACAGCTAACCATAACAGAGCTAACAGCTAACAGCTAGCAGCTAACAGCTAACAGCTAACCATACCACAGCTAACAGCTTTCTACCGGTCAGAGAGACTCACTCTATAACCCTACTAACAGCTAACCCTAACCCTATAACCCAGCTAACAGCTAACAGCTAACAGCTAACCCTAACCCTATAACCCAGCTAACAGCTAACCATAACACAGCTAACAGCTAACAGCTAACAGCTTTCTACCGGTCAGACTGACTCAGACTGCTGCTAACTCTAACTCTAACTCTATAACCATAAAGCTAACAGAGCTAACAGCTAACTGACAGCGTTTAGCTGTCAGTTAGCTGTTAGCTCTGTTAGCTCTGTTAGCTGTTAGCTCTGTTAGCTGTGTGTTAGCATCGTTAGCATGCCTGTTATGTCTGGTGGAACAGAACAAGAATCCAACATTAAGAGTCTGTGTGTGTGTGTTTGTGTGTGCGTGTATGTGTGCGTGTGTGCGTGTGTGTTGTGCGTGTACGTGTATGTGTGTGTGTGTGTGTGTTGTGTGTGTGCAGGAAAACGGAGCTGTATGAGATGAGTTGGAACCTGAGGGACGGACTCAAAGACTGTCTGGTGGCTGCAGCTCCATACGGAGGACCAATAGGTACCAACACTCACTCTAAACACTCTAAACACTCTAAACACTCTAAACATTCTAAACATTCTGAACACTCTAAACACTCTAAACACTCTAAACACTCTAAACATTCTAAACATTCTGAACACTCTAAACACTCTAAACACTCTAAACACTCTAAACACTCTAAACTCTCTAAACACTCTGAACACTCTGAACACTCTGAACACTCTAAACACTCTAAACACTCTAAACTCTCTAAACACTCTGAACACTCTGAACACTCTAAACACTCTAAACACTCTAAACACTCTAAACTCTCTAAACACTCTGAACACTCTGAACACTCAACTCTCTAAACACTCTAAACTCTCTAAACACTCTAAACTCTCTAAACACTCTGAACTCTCTAAACACTCTAAACTCTCTAAACACTCTAAACATTCTAAACACTCTAAACACTCTAAACACTCTGAACACTCTGAACACTCTAAACATTCTAAACTCTCTGAACACTCTAAACACTCTAAACACTCTAAACACTCTAAACTCTCTAAACACTCTGAACACTCTGAACACTCAACTCTCTAAACACTCTAAACTCTCTAAACACTCTAAACTCTCTAAACACTCTGAACTCTCTAAACACTCTAAACTCTCTAAACACTCTAAACATTCTAAACACTCTAAACACTCTAAACACTCTAAACATTCTAAACACTCTAAACTCTCTAAACACTCTAAACACTCTAAACTCTCTAAACACTCTAAACTCTCTAAACACTCTAAACATTCTAAACACTCTAAACTCTCTAAACACTCTAAACACTCTAAACTCTCTAAACACTCTGAACACTCTAAACTCTCTAAACACTCTAAACTCTCTAAACACTCTGAACACTCTAAACTCTCTAAACATTCTAAACACTCTAAACTCTGGGACCAGACTCTAAACACTCTAAACACTTTAAACACTCTAAACTCTCTAAACACTCTAAACTCTCTAAACACTCTGAACACTCTGAACACTCTGAACACTCTAAACACTCTAAACTCTCTAAACATTCTAAACACTCTAAACACTCTGAACATTCTAAACTCTCTGAACACTCTGAACACTCTAAACATTCTAAACACTCTGAACACTCTAAACATTCTAAACACTCTAAACACTCTAAACACTCTGAACACTCTAAACTCTCTAAACATTCTAAACACTCTAAACTCTGGGACCAGACTCTAAACACTCTAAACACTTTAAACACTCTAAACACTCTAAACACTCTAAACTCTCTAAACACTCTGAACACTCTGAACACTCTAAACTCTCTAAACACTCAACTCTCTAAACACTCTAAACATTCTAAACTCTCTAAACACTCTGAACACTCTAAACACTCTGAACACTCTGAACACTCTAAACATTCTAAACACTCTAAACTCTGGGACCAGACTCTAAACACTCTAAACACTTTAAACACTCTAAACTCTCTAAACACTCTAAACTCTCTGAACACTCTGAACACTCTGAACATTCTAAACACTCTAAACTCTGGGACCAGACTCTAAACACTCTAAACACTTTAAACACTTTAAACACTCTAAACTCTCTAAACACTCTGAACACTCTGAACACTCTAAACTCTCTAAACACTCTAAACTCTCAACACTCTGAACACTCTGAACACTCTAAACTCTCTAAACACTCTAAACTCTCTAAACACTCTAAACTCTCTAAACACTCTGAACACTCTAAACTCTCTAAACTCTCTAAACATTCTAAACACTCTAAACACTCTAAACACTCTGAACACTCTAAACTCTCTGAACACTCTAAACATTCTAAACACTCTAAACACTCTGAACACTCTAAACTCTCTAAACACTCTAAACTCTGGGACCAGACTCTAAACACTCTAAACACTTTAAACACTCTAAACTCTCTAAACTCTCTAAACACTCTAAACACTCTAAACCCCCTTAACACTCTGAACACTCTGAACACTCTAAACTCTCTAAACACTCTAAACTCTCTAAACACTCTAAACATTCTAAACTCTCTAAACACTCTGAACACTCTAAACACTCTGAACATTCTGAACACTCTAAACACTCTGAACACTCTAAACTCTCTAAACATTCTAAACACTCTAAACTCTGGGACCAGACTCTAAACACTCTAAACACTTTAAACTCTCTAAACACTCTAAACTCTCTAAACTCTCTAAACTCTCTGAACACTCTGAACACTCTAAACATTCTAAACACTCTAAACCAGTGGTCTCAAACTCAATTTACCTGGGGGCCGCTGGAGGCAGAGTCTGGGTGAGGCTGGGCCGCATCAGGTATTCCACAAAAAAAGCTTTGTTAAAAAAAACAACAATCTTCTCAAACGTCATTATTAACAGTTCTTTAACTTGAATGGGTTCTTCTGAACATGAACTGTCCTGAACATTAATGGAACATTGAAGAACATGAACGGTTCTTCTGAACATGGCCTCTATTGCGTCTCCCACTTTTCCTGAAATTGTCTGTGCTCGTCACCAACCTTTCTCTTCACTGCAGGCTTTGAAAAAGACAAGATATATATTCATTCCACTTGGTGTCACTCCGCAATAAAGTTGTGCCTGCTGTGTTTGTGTTGCTCTGCAATTACACCACCAAACCGCTAGTTGGCGGCGGCGTCTCTATGAGTTTCCTTCTTCTTCTTGTACTACAAACAGAAACTGAGGGAGTTGGAGCTAATAACTGTTGAACCACAGAACTTTTACTGACATTACTGCAACGCCGAAAAGAGAAAATATATCTGAGTGGATTTGTGTGAACAAACATTGAAAAGATGGAGGCAGAGAGAAGTAGAACTTGGTCCTGGCCGCTCAGCATCGCTGAGAGACTGGACCAATCACAGCTGTTGCGGTCTGCGTCGCCGCGACGTGTAGTTACATGTCTGGAGAGGTGCACGTCAGGCTACGGCGTCGATTCAACGCAGAAGTATAAATCAAGCTTTAATCGAGTTTATGCGATGTTACACGGGCGCCGCCATAGTTGTTGTGAAATGTTTCTCTGCTTGCATCAAGCCCGGCCGATTGCCCGCCCCCGGGAGCCATATACCCCAGTGTGATTGGTAGGTTCGTTCAGCTCGGGCTCGCGCAACAAAGGGACCTTCAACGGCAAACTGCCATTCACATAAAACTCGCGGGCCGAGGGCGCCTGGTTAGCTCAGTTGGTAGAGCGGGCGCCCATGTAACAAGACTTGGTCCTGACCGCGGCGGCCCGGGTTCGAATCCGGCCTGTGGCCCTTTCCGCATCCACTCTCTCTCTCCCCCCTTTCCAAGACTCTATCCACTGTCCTGTCAATAAAAATGAAAAAATGCCCCCAAAAAAAACTTTATAAAAAAAAAAAAAATTTGCGGGCCGCACTAACATTAAACTTTCATATCAAGGTGGGGGCCACAAAATATCGTCTTGCGGGCCGCAATTGGCCCGCGGGCCGCGAGTTTGAGACCCCTGCTCTAAACTCTGGGACCAGACTCTAAACACTCTAAACACTTTAAACACTTTAAACACTCTAAACTCTCTAAACACTCTAAACTCTCTAAACACTCTAAACACTTTAAACACTTTAAACACTCTAAACTCTCTAAACACTCTAAACTCTCTAAACACTCTAAACACTCTGAACACTCTAAACACTCTGAACACTCTGAACACTCTAAACTCTCTGAACACTCTGAACACTCTGAACACTCTAAACACTCTAAACACTCTGAACACTCTAAACTCTCTAAACACTCTAAACATTCTAAACACTCTGAACACTCTAAACTCTCTGAACACTCTAAACATTCTAAACACTCTAAACTCTAAACACTCTAAACTCTCTAAACACTCTAAACTCTCTAAACACTCTGAACACTCTAAACTCTCTAAACACTCTAAACTCTCTGAACACTCTGAACACTCTAAACTCTCTAAACACTCTAAACACTCTAAACTCTCTAAACACTCTAAACATTCTAAACATTCTAAACTCTCTAAACTCTCTAAACATTCTAAACACTCTGAACACTCTAAACTCTCTGAACACTCTAAACACTTTAAACACTCTAAACTCTCTAAACTCTCTAAACACTCTAAACACTCTAAACCCCCTTAACACTCTGAACACTCTGAACACTCTAAACTCTCTAAACACTCTAAACTCTCTAAACACTCTAAACATTCTAAACTCTCTAAACACTCTGAACACTCTAAACACTCTGAACATTCTGAACACTCTAAACACTCTGAACACTCTAAACTCTCTAAACATTCTAAACACTCTAAACTCTGGGACCAGACTCTAAACACTCTAAACACTTTAAACACTTTAAACACTCTAAACTCTCTAAACACTCTAAACTCTCTAAACACTCTAAACACTTTAAACACTTTAAACACTCTAAACTCTCTAAACACTCTAAACTCTCTAAACACTCTAAACACTCTGAACACTCTAAACACTCTGAACACTCTGAACACTCTAAACTCTCTGAACACTCTGAACACTCTGAACACTCTAAACACTCTAAACACTCTGAACACTCTAAACTCTCTAAACACTCTAAACATTCTAAACACTCTGAACACTCTAAACTCTCTGAACATTCTAAACATTCTAAACTCTCTAAACTCTCTAAACATTCTAAACACTCTAAACTCTCTAAACACTCTAAACACTCTAAACTCTCTAAACACTCTAAACATTCTAAACACTCTAAACACTCTAAACTCTCTAAACACTCTAAACTCTCTGAACACTCTGAACACTCTGAACACTCTGAACACTCTGAACACTCTAAACATTCTAAACACTCTAAACTCTGGGACCAGACTCTAAACACTCTAAACACTTTAAACACTTTAAACACTCTAAACTCTCTAAACACTCTAAACTCTCTAAACACTCTAAACACTTTAAACACTTTAAACACTCTAAACTCTCTAAACACTCTAAACACTCTAAACTCTCTAAACTCTCTAAACACTCTAAACACTCTGAACACTCTGAACACTCTAAACTCTCTGAACACTCTGAACACTCTAAACATTCTAAACACTCTAAACTCTCTAAACACTCTAAACTCTCTAAACACTTTAAACACTTTAAACACTCTAAACTCTCTAAACACTCTAAACATTCTAAACACTCTAAACACTCTGAACACTCTAAACTCTCTAAACACTCTAAACATTCTAAACACTCTGAACACTCTAAACTCTCTGAACACTCTAAACATTCTAAACACTCTAAACTCTCTAAACACTCTAAACTCTCTAAACACTCTAAACTCTCTAAACACTCTGAACACTCTAAACTCTCTAAACACTCTGAACACTCTGAACACTCTAAACACTCTAAACTCTCTAAACACTCTGAACACTCTAAACACTCTAAACACTCTAAACACTCTAAACTCTCTAAACACTCTAAACATTCTAAACTCTCTAAACATTCTAAACACTCTAAACACTCTAAACTCTCTAAACACTCTAAACATTCTAAACACTCTAAACACTCTAAACTCTCTAAACACTCTGAACACTCTAAACTCTCTGAACATTCTAAACATTCTAAACTCTCTAAACTCTCTAAACATTCTAAACACTCTAAACTCTCTAAACACTCTAAACTCTCTAAACACTCTGAACACTCTAAACTCTCTAAACACTCTAAACTCTCTAAACACTCTGAACACTCTGAACACTCTAAACACTCTAAACTCTCTAAACACTCTGAACACTCTAAACACTCTAAACTCTCTAAACACTCTGAACACTCTAAACACTCTAAACACTCTAAACTCTCTAAACACTCTAAACACTCTGAACACTCTAAACTCTCTAAACATTCTAAACACTCTAAACTCTGGGACCAGACTCTAAACACTCTAAACACTTTAAACTCTCTAAACACTCTAAACTCTCTAAACTCTCTGAACACTCTGAACACTCTGAACACTCTAAACATTCTAAACACTCTAAACTCTGGGACCAGACTCTAAACACTCTAAACTCTCTAAACACTCTAAACACTCTAAACTCTCTAAACTCTCTAAACACTCTAAACACTCTGAACACTCTAAACACTCTGAACACTCTAAACACTCTGAACACTCTGAACACTCTAAACTCTCTGAACACTCTGAACACTCTGAACACTCTAAACACTCTAAACACTCTAAACACTCTGAACACTCTAAACTCTCTAAACACTCTAAACATTCTAAACACTCTGAACACTCTAAACTCTCTGAACACTCTAAACATTCTAAACACTCTAAACTCTCTAAACACTCTAAACTCTCTAAACACTCTAAACTCTCTAAACACTCTGAACACTCTAAACTCTCTAAACACTCTAAACTCTCTAAACACTCTGAACACTCTGAACACTCTAAACACTCTAAACTCTCTGAACACTCTAAACACTCTAAACACTCTAAACTCTCTAAACACTCTAAACATTCTAAACATTCTAAACTCTCTAAACTCTCTAAACATTCTAAACACTCTAAACACTCTAAACTCTCTAAACACTCTAAACATTCTAAACACTCTAAACTCTGGGACCAGACTCTAAACACTCTAAACACTTTAAACACTTTAAACACTCTAAACTCTCTAAACACTCTAAACTCTCTAAACACTTTAAACACTTTAAACACTCTAAACTCTCTAAAGACTCTAAACACTCTAAACTCTCTAAACTCTCTAAACACTCTAAACACTCTGAACACTCTAAACACTCTGAACACTCTAAACTCTCTGAACACTCTGAACACTCTAAACATTCTAAACACTCTAAACACTCTAAACACTCTGAACACTCTAAACTCTCTAAACACTCTAAACATTCTAAACACTCTGAACACTCTAAACTCTCTGAACACTCTAAACATTCTAAACACTCTAAACTCTCTAAACACTCTAAACTCTCTAAACACTCTAAACTCTCTAAACACTCTGAACACTCTAAACTCTCTAAACACTCTAAACTCTCTAAACACTCTGAACACTCTGAACACTCTAAACTCTCTAAACACTCTGAACACTCTAAACACTCTAAACACTCTAAACTCTCTAAACATTCTAAACTCTCTAAACTCTCTAAACATTCTAAACACTCTAAACACTCTAAACTCTCTAAACACTCTAAACATTCTAAACACTCTAAACACTCTGAACACTCTAAACTCTCTGAACATTCTAAACATTCTAAACATTCTAAACTCTCTAAACTCTCTAAACATTCTAAACACTCTAAACTCTCTAAACACTCTAAACTCTCTAAACACTCTGAACACTCTAAACTCTCTAAACACTCTAAACTCTCTAAACACTCTGAACACTCTAAACACTCTAAACTCTCTAAACACTCTGAACACTCTAAACACTCTAAACACTCTAAACTCTCTAAACACTCTGAACACTCTAAACACTCTAAACACTCTAAACTCTCTAAACACTCTAAACATTCTAAACTCTCTAAACTCTCTAAACATTCTAAACACTCTAAACACTCTAAACTCTCTAAACACTCTAAACATTCTAAACACTCTAAACTCTCTAAACACTCTGAACACTCTAAACTCTCTGAACATTCTAAACACTCTAAACACTCTAAACTCTCTAAACTCTGGGACCAGACTCCATGCATCTCTTATACCGTTTAACAGTTGGTATTGTGTTCATCCTCCAGCTCTCCTCAGAGAACCTCACAGACGTTCTCCAAGTTCTCGTCCTCAGTTAGAGATCTACTCTGCGTCTGGAGGCGCCATCGCCAGCTTCCCCGTAAAGATACCGTATAACTCACATCACGTCTGTCTCTCTGTACCTGTCTCTGTCTCACCTGTACCTGTCTCTCTCTCACCTGTCCGTCTCTCCTCCAGTGGAAGAGCGGTCCTGTGGTCCACCTGGGTTGGACCGTCAGTGATGAGCTGTTGTGTCTTCAGGAGGACGGATCGGTTCTGATCTACGATCTGTTCGGATCCTTCAAGAGACACTTCAGCATGGGACAGGTCAGTCTATTAACTAGTCTGTTAACTAGTATGTCAACTAGGTAACTAACCACTTCAGCATGGGACAGGTCAGTCTGTTAACTAGGTAACTAACTAGTCTTGTTGTTGTTGTTGTTGCTAACAGGAAGTGGTCCAGACTCAGGTGTTAGAAGCCAAAGTGTTCCACTCTCCTTATGGAACAGGTGTCGCCATAGTAACAGGCTCCTCTCGCTTCACCTTGGCAACCAACATCGACGACCTGAAGCTCCGGAGGTTACCTGAAGTCCCAGGTAGATCACACCTGGTTCTCTCTGTCTGTCTGTCTACCTGTCTGTCTGTCTACCTGTCTCTCTACCTGTCTGTCTGTCTACCTGTCTGTCTACCTGTCTGTCTCTCTACCTGTCTGTCTGTCTACCTGTCTGTCTGTCTGACCCCTCTACCCCTCTCTTTACCTGTCTGTCTGTCTCTCAGGTCTCCAGGGGAAGCCTTCCTGCTGGGTCGTCCTTACTCAGGACAGACAGACTAAAGTCCTGCTGTCCAACGGACCTGAACTCTACATCCTGGACAACACGTCCTGTACCGCTGTGGTGAGACAGTTAGAGAGACAGACAGTTAGAGATAGATGGAGAGACAGGTAACTAACCTCACCTGTCTGTCCTCAGTGTCCTCCAGGTCTCGGTCCTCAGGCCGGCAGTATCGTCCACATGTCCGTGTCTTTCAGCTATAAATACCTGGCTCTCTTCACTGACACGGGACACCTGTGGACAGGCTCCTCCCACCTCCAGGTGAGCTGCTCCTCTGTCCAATCAGCTGTCAGCTCTGACCTGAGGGGGCGGGCTCTGTGTGGATGATTGACAGCTGATTGATTGTGTGTCTGCAGGACAAACTGAGTGAAGTCGACACCAAGAAGCCGACGCCCCCCAGACAGGTGGTCTGGTACGTCTATCTGTCTGTCTGTCTGTCTATCTGTCTGTCTACCTGTCTGCCTGTCTGTCTGTCTGTCTGTCCACTAACCTGTCTGTCCACTAACTTGTCTGTCTCTCTACCTGTCCAGGTGTCGCAGACCGAAGAGTCAGCAGCCGTCTGTGGTGTTGATGTGGGACAAACTGCTGATGGTGGCCGGAGTCTGTCAGGACACCATCCAGTATCCTTTAACCCGGGTCAAACCGGGTCAGACCAGGTCAGACTGGGACCACAGACCAGGTCAGACCTGAACCACAAACCAGTTGAAGCTGGATACATACCGGAGCTCGTTGTGGTTCTCCTGGAGCTCGTTATAGTTCTCCTGGAGCTCGTTATAGTTCTCCTGGAGCTCGTTATAGTTCTCCTGGAGCTCGTTATAGTTCTCCTGGAGCTCGTTATAGTTCTCCTGGAGCTCGTTATGGTTCTCCTGGAGCTCGTTATGGTTCTCCTGGAGCTCGTTGTGGTTCTCCTGGAGCTCGTTATAGTTCTCCTGGAGCTCGTTGTGGTTCTCCTGGAGCTCGTTGTGGTTCTCCTGGAGCTCGTTATGGTTCTCCTGGAGCTCGTTGTAGTTCTCCTGGAGCTCGTTATGGTTCTCCTGGAGCTTGTTATAGTTCTCCTGGAGCTCGTTATGGTTCTCCTGGAGCTCGTTGTGGTTCTCCTGGAGCTCGTTATGGTTCTCCTGGAGCTCGTTGTGGTTCTCCTGGAGCTCGTTATAGTTCTCCTGGAGCTCGTTGTGGTTCTCCTGGAGCTCGTTATGGTTCTCCTGGAGCTCGTTGTAGTTCTCCTGGAGCTCGTTATGGTTCTCCTGGAGCTTGTTATAGTTCTCCTGGAGCTCGTTATGGTTCTCCTGGAGCTCGTTATAGTTCTCCTGGAGCTTGTTATAGTTCTCCTGGAGCTCGTTATGGTTCTCCTGGAGCTCGTTATAGTTCTCCTGGAGCTTGTTATAGTTCTCCTGGAGCTCGTTGTGGTTCTCCTGGAGCTCGTTGTGGTTCTCCTGAATATAACCCTGGCTTCACCCTGTTTGACCCTTGACCCTTGACCTCAGGTTCCCCCTAGAGGATCCGTGCGTTCTGGTCGGAGAGCTGGACGGCGTTCGGATCATCAGCTCGACCAATCAGGAGCTGCTTCAGGAGGTTCCTCTGGTCTGTCAGGACATCTTCAAGATCGCCTCCATGGCTCCTGGAGCGCTGCTGCTGGAGGCCCACCGGGAGTACGAGGTAGGGGAACCTCTACCTGTCTGTCTGAACGTCCACCCGTCTGTCTGAACGTCCACCTGTCTGTCTGTCTGTCTGAACGTCCACCCGTCTGTCTGTCTGAACGTCCACCCGTCTGTCTGTCTGAACGTCCACCCGTCTGTCTGAACGTCCATCTGTCTGTCTGAACGTCCACCCGTCTGTCTGTCTGAACGTCCACCCGTCTGTCTGAACGTCCATCTGTCTGTCTGAACGTCCACCTGTCTGTCTGAACGTCCACCTGTCTGTCTGAACGTCCACCCGTCTGTCTGAATGTCCACCCGTCTGTCTGTCTGAACGTCCACCCGTCTGTCTGTCTGAACGTCCACCCGTCTGTCTGAATGTCCACCCGTCTGTCTGTCTGAACGTCCACCCGTCTGTCTGTCTGAACGTCTACCCGTCTGTCTGAATGTCCACCCGTCTGTCTGTCTGAACGTCTACCCATCTGTCTGAATGTCCACCCGTCTGTCTGTCTGAACGTCCACCTGTCTGTCTGAACGTCCATATGTCTGTCTGTCTGAACGTCCACCTGTCTGTCTGAACGTCCACCTGTCTGTCTGAACGTCCATATGTCTGTCTGTCTGAACGTCCACCCGTCTGTCTGAACGTCCATCTGTCTGCCTGAACGTCCATCTGTCTGCCTGAACGTCCACCCGTCTGTCTGAACGTCCATCTGTCTGTCTGAACGTCCACCTGTCTGTCTGAACGTCCATCTGTCTGTCTGTCTGTCTGAACGTCCACCCGTCTGTCTGAACGTCCACCTGTCTGTCTTAACGTCCATCTGTCTGTCTGTCTGAACGTCCACCCGTCTGTCTGAACGTCCATCTGTCTGTCTGAACGTCCACCTGTCTGTCTGAACGTCCACCTGTCTGTCTGAACGTCCATCTGTCCGTCTGTCTGAACGTCCACCTGT
>NC_133818.1:20000-50000 GCF_043250625.1 Sebastes fasciatus
CAACCGATACCACAATAACAACAACCGATACGTTAACAACCGATACCACAATAACAACAACCGATACGTTAACAACCGATACGTTAACAACCAATACCACAACAACAACAACCGATACGTTAACAACCGATACGTTAACAACCAATACCACAACAACAACAACCGATACGTTAACAACCGATACCACAACAACAACAACCGATACGTTAACAACCAATACCACAACAACAACAACCGATACGTTAACAACCAATACCACAACAACAACAACCGATACGTTAACAACCGATACCACAATAACAACAACCGATACGTTAACAACCGATACGTTAACAACCGATACCACAACAACAACCGATACCACAACAACAACAACCGATACATTAACAACCGATACCACAACAACAACCGATACCACAACAACAACAACCGATACGTTAACAACCGATACCACAACAACAACCGATACCACAACAACAACAACCGATACGTTAACAACCGATACCACAACAACAACCGATACAACAACAACAACAACAACAACAACCGATACATTAACAACCGATACCACAACAACAACCGATACCACAACAACAACAACCGATACGTTAACAACCGATACCACAACAACAACCGATACAACAACAACAACAACAACAACCGATACGTTAACAACCGATACCACAACAACAACCGATACAACAACAACAACAACAACAACCGATACGTTAACAACCGATACCACAACAACAACCGATACCACAACAACAACAACCGATACGTTAACAACCGATACCACAACAACAACCGATACCACAACTACAACAACCGATACCACAACAACAACCGATACCACAACAACAACAACCGATAACACAACAACAACCGATACGTTAACAACCGATACCACAACAACAACCGATACCACAACAACAACAACCGATACGTTAACAACCGATACCACAACAACAACAACCGATACGTTAACAACCGATACCACAACAACAACCGATACGTTAACAACCGATACCACAACAACAACCGATACCACAACAACAACAACCGATACATTAACAACCGATACCACAACAACAACCGATACCACAACAACAACAACCGATACGTTAACCGATACCACAACAACAACCGATACCACAACAACAACAACCGATACATTAACAACCGATACCACAACAACAACCGATACCACAACAACAACAACCGATACGTTAACAACCGATACCACAACAACAACCGATACAACAACAACAACAACAACAACCGATACGTTAACAACCGATACCACAACAACAACCGATACCACAACAACAACAACCGATACGTTAACAACCGATACCACAACAACAACCGATACTACAACAACCGATACCACAACAACAACCGATACCACAACAACAACAACCGATACCACAACAACAACAACCGATACGTTAACAACCGATACCACAATAACAACAACCGATACGTTAACAACCGATACCACAATAACAACAACCGATACGTTAACAACCGATACGTTAACAACCAATACCACAACAACAACAACCGATACATTAACAACCGATACGTTAACAACCAATACCACAACAACAACAACCGATACGTTAACAACCGATACCACAATAACAACAACCGATACGTTAACAACCGATACGTTAACAACCGATACCACAACAACAACCGATACCACAACAACAACAACCGATACATTAACAACCGATACCACAACAACAACCGATACCACAACAACAACAACCGATACGTTAACAACCGATACCACAACAACAACCGATACCACAACAACAACAACCGATACGTTAACAACCGATACCACAACAACAACCGATACAACAACAACAACAACAACAACCGATACGTTAACAACCGATACCACAACAACAACCGATACCACAACAACAACAACCGATACATTAACAACCGATACCACAACAACAACCGATACGTTAACAACCGATACCACAACAACAACCGATACCACAACAACAACAACCGATACGTTAACAACCGATACCACAACAACAACCGATACGTTAACAACCGATACCACAACAACAACCGATACCACAACAACAACAACCGATACGTTAACAACCGATACCACAACAACAACCGATACCACAACTACAACAACCGATACCACAACAACAACCGATACCACAACAACAACAACCGATAACACAACAACAACAACCGATAACACAACAACAACCGATACGTTAACAACCGATAAATCAAATCAAATCAATTTATTTTTGTATAGCGTCAAATCACAACAGAAGTTATCTCAAGACGCTTTATATGTAGAGCAGGTCTATGACCGTACACCATAGTTTTGAGACCCAACAGGATCCACCAAGCGCACTGTGGCCAGGAAAAACTCCCCGATTACTGGGAAGAAACCTGGAGCAGAACCGGGCGCAGGGCGGGCGGCCATCTGCCGAGACCGGCTGGGGGGATAGATAGATAGAGTGAGAGAGAGCGAGAGAGAGAGATAGAGAGAGAGAGATATAGAAGCAGCCACAATAGCAGTCTAGCCGCTGTAATAACTAATACAAGTAGGGCTGATAACACAAAACCAATAGTGGTGGATGGAAAGAGTGATAATACAACTATCGGAAAGCCAGCACTGTCCAGCATCTCTCCTCAGTACGTCCATGTGTATTGGTGTGGGACGTCCCTGCGATCGATGCCCGTGCGTTGGTTCCTGCAGCATCAGCATGCTTGCTGGGAGCTCTTGATGTCTTTGGCAGTGATTGAGAAGTGTTATTCTCCAGGCTGCCACTTTGTCATTAGGTGTTGGAAATCCCTCGTTAGCATTGGTAGTCCCTCGTACAGACGTAGTTAATTAGGGATGGTAGCAGTTGGTGTCAAGCAGGCACCGACGCGGCAGCAGATGCAGCCACAATACCGGAGACCACCAAGATCCAGGTGAAACCCTGCTCCAAGTGTGCCCATGCTCCAGGTATAACCTCGCTCCAGGATAACAAAACAACAACCGATACGTTAACAACCGATACCACTCAAGACTCTGCTAGTCTCAGTCTGTTCATCAACTGACATGAAGCCTTTACTTATATGCCCGTCTCTCTCTCTCTGTCTGTCTGTCTGTCTGTCTGTCTGTCTGTCTGTCTGTCTGTCTGTCTCTCTCTGTCTGTCTGTCTGTCTGTCTCTCTCTGTCTGTCTGTCTGTCTGTCTGTCTGTCTGTCTGTCTGTCTGTCTCTCTCTGTCTCTCTCTCTCTCTCTCTGTCTGTCTGTCTGTGTGCAGAGGTTAGAGAGCCGTCTGTCTCTCCTGCAGAGTGCTGTAGATGAGTACAACAAGGCCAAGAACGAGTTTTCTGCAAAGGTAAAACTGTGTGTGTGTGTGTGTGTGTGTGTGTGTGTGTGTGTGTGTGTGTGTGTGTGTGTGTGTGTGTGTGTGTGTGTGTGTGTGTGTGTGTGCGCAGAACTTTAATTTAGTTCTTCTGTCTTCAGGCCACAGAGGACGAGATGCGTCTCCTCCGTTTCCAACGCAAGCTGGATGACGAGAAAGGGGCGGGGCTACTGGGACTGTCTCTACAGGTACATAAAGGGGTGGGGCTACTGGGACTGTTTCTACAGGTACATAAAGGGGCGGGGCTACTGGGACTGTCTCTACAGGTACATAAAGGGGCGGGGCTGCTGGGACTGTCTCTACAGGTACATAAAGGGGTGGAGCTACTGGGACTGTCTACAGGTACATAAAGGGGTGGAGCTACTGGGACTGTCTCTACAGGTACATAAAGGGGTGGAGCTACTGGGACTGTCTCTACAGGTACATAAAGGGGTGGGGCTACTGGGACTGTTTCTTCAGGTACATAAAGGGGTGGGGCTGCTGGGACTGTTTCTACAAGTACATAAAGGGGCGGGGCTGCTGGGACTGTTTCTACAGGTACATAAAGGGGCGGGGCTACTGGGACTGTTTCTACAGGTACATAAAGGGGTGGAGCTACTGGGACTGTCTACAGGTACATAAAGGGGCGGGGCTATTATAGTTCCAGCCTTCCTTGTGATGTCACTTCCTGTGTGTCCAGGCCACCATGGAGGCTCTGCTGGCGTTGGGACTCCACAAACAAGCAGAACAACTCTACAGAGACTTCAGAGTACCTGACAAAAGGTGAGACATTCAGGAGGTGATGTCACTGCTTCCTCTGCTGTGATTGGCTGAACTCATGCTGCTGTCTGCACTTTAATGTAAAACACAAAGTTCACCTGTAAGGTGTAAATAATGAGTCAGTCTCTGTCTCACCTGTCTCTACTGGTCTCTACCTGCATCTACTGGTCTCTACCTGTCTCTACTGGTCTCTACCTGCCTCTACTGGTCTCTACCTGTCTCTACTGGTCTCTACCTGTCTCTACCTGCCTCTACTGGGCTCTACCTGCATCTACTGGTCTCTACCTGTCTCTACTGGTCTCTACCTGTCTCTACCTGCCTCTACTGGTCTCTACCTGTCTCTACTGGTCTCTACCTGTCTCTACTGGTCTCTACCTGTCTCTACCTGCCTCTACTGGGCTCTACCTGCATCTACTGGTCTCTACCTGTCTCTACTGGTCTCTACCTGTCTCTACCTGCCTCTACTGGTCTCTACCTGCATCTACTGGTCTCTACCTGTCTCTACTGGTCTCTACCTGTCTCTACTTGTCTCTACCTGTTTCTACTGGTCTCTACCTGTCTCTACCTGTCTCTACTGGTCTCTACCTGTCTCTACCTGCCTCTACTGGTCTCTACCTGTCTCTACTGGTCTCTACCTGTCTCTACTGGTCTCTACCTGTCTCTACCTGCCTCTACTGGTCTCTACCTGTCTCTACTGGTCTCTACCTGTCTCTACTGGTCTCTACCTGTCTCTACCTGCCTCTACTGGGCTCTACCTGCATCTACTGGTCTCTACCTGTCTCTACTGGTCTCTACCTGTCTCTACCTGCCTCTACTGGTCTCTACCTGCATCTACTGGTCTCTACCTGTCTCTACTGGTCTCTACCTGTCTCTACTTGTCTCTACCTGTTTCTACTGGTCTCTACCTGTCTCTACCTGTCTCTACTGGTCTCTACCTGTCTCTACCTGCCTCTACTGGTCTCTACCTGTCTCTACTGGTCTCTACCTGTCTCTACTGGTCTCTACCTGTCTCTACCTGCCTCTACTGGTCTCTACCTGCATCTACTGGTCTCTACCTGTCTCTACTGGTCTCTACCTGTCTCTACTTGTCTCTACCTGTTTCTACTGGTCTCTACCTGTCTCTACCTGTTTCTACTGGTCTCTACCTGTCTCTACCTGCCTCACCTGTCTCACCTGTCTCACCTGTGTAGGTATTGGTGGTTGAAGCTGAAGTCTCTGGCGGAGAAGGAGGAGTGGGACGAGTTAGAGAAGTTCTCAAAGAGCAAGAAGTCTCCTATTGGCTACCTGGTGAGAAGAAGCCCCGCCCCCTTGTTATGTTAAATATAGAACTACATTTCCCATGATGCTTCTCTTCTTCAGGCGTTTGTTGAAGTTTGCATGAAGAGCAACAACAAGTACGAAGCCAAGAAGTACGTCTCCAAGGTCACACCTGAGCAGAGGGTCAAAGCTCACCTGGCCGTCAGGTAAGACTCGGAGCAGCTGTGACATCATCGGACAGGTGAGACCGGAGCGCTCAGGTAACTCTTCTTCTCTCTGTGTCAGTGACCTGGAGGGCGCCGCGGACGCTGCCATCGAACGGAAGAACGAGTCCGAGATAGGGGCGGTCCTCTCCAGATGCTCCGCCTCCGACCGCCTGTTGACTGACAGGTTGAACCGCGCCAGAGCCTCCGCTGCCAAAAAGTGATCCTCCATTCAGAGTGTATGTACAGAGACGGCAGACGGTCTGCTGCCAAAAAGTGATCCTCCATTCAGAGTGTATGTACAGAGACGGCAGACGGTCTGCTGCCAAAAAGTGATCCTCAGTCTACCCTGTGATTGGTCCTCAGAGCAGGCGTTACCATAGCAACCAGAGTTGTTTCTCCTTCCTGTGCTGTAATGTCATGTTATTGATCCGTGGTGATAGAAAATGATTATTGACCAGCTGTATCAGACCTGTTTAGTTCCATTTCCTGCTGCTCCTTCAAATTAAAAGCTTTTCACCAGAGACCCAGCCGGATGTTTTATTTGCCCCCCCCCCCCCCCCATATTAAAGACTTCACCTCCTCTAGTAGTACACTTGACCCCCCCCAGTATTAGCCTTTGTTTACTATATTTTATTTGTTTATATTATTTGTTTATATATTATTTGTTTATATTTTATTTGTTTATATTATTTGTTTATATTATTTGTTTATATTTTTATTTGTTTATATTTTATTGTTTATATTTTATTTGTTTATATTTTATTTGTTTATATTATTTGTTTATATTATTTGTTTATATTTTATTTGTTTATATTATTTGTTTATATTTTATTTGTTTATATTATTTGTTTATATTTTTATTTGTTTATATTTTTATTTGTTTATATTTTATTTGTTTATATTTTATTTGTTTATATTTTATTGTTTATATTGTGACTTGAAAGTGAAACATTTAGTAAATGTAATGAATATTTTTATTGTTCTATAATTAGTTGTTTGGTTTCAGCTTGGTTTTTAATACAGCGTTGTTTCTGGAGCTTTCAGCCACATCTCCTGGTCTTCCTCAGTGGATCACATGACCTGAGGTATGTGTCGTATATTAATTAATATTGTGTTATATTAAATATTATGTTATAGATCAGGTTTAATATATAAACATGAAAATAAACAGATGGTTCTAGAATCACGGGGAGTGAGATTACTCTCAATACATACATACATATATATATATATATATATAGATATATACAGTATATCTATGTATGTATATATATATGTATGATCTGGATAACGATAAACTACAATATATATCAAAATGTATTGTGTTTATCAATAAACAAGGTAGTGTCTAGGAACAAATATAAAAGGAGAAGATGAATCTGATCAGATGTGCAGCATGTTGAGAGGACTGCTTGGTCTTTAATATAATTACTATAGTTACTGTAGTTACTGTAGTAAATATAGTTACTATGGTTACTATAGTTACTGTAGTTACTGTGGTAAATATAGTTACTATGGTTACTATAGTTACTATGGTTAATATGGTTACTATGGTTACTATAGTTACTGTAGTTACTGTGGTAAATATAGTTACTATGGTTAATATAGTTACTATGGTTACTGTAGTTACTGTGGTAAATATAGTTACTATGGTTACTATGGTTACTATAGTTACTATGGTTACTATGGTTAATATGGTTACTATGGTTACTATAGTTACTGTAGTTACTGTGGTAAATATAGTTACTATGGTTACTATGGTTACTATAGTTACTATGGTTACTATGGTTACTATAGTTACTATGGTTACTATAGTTACTATGGTTACTATGGTTACTATGGTTACTATAGTTACTGGTTCATTTCACAAGGACGGAGTTTAAGGTGATCTCTTTCTTTACTTCCGGTCGGCGCAGCGTCTCCTGTTAGTTTTGTTTTGAACCTCATCGATGTTTATTATCGATTATAAATCGCTTTTATTTTGATGAGCGGCTACTTCCGGTCAGCTGGTGTTTGGGGGCGGGACTTCCGGTCAGCTGGTGTTTGGGGGCGGGACTTCCGGTCAGCTGGTGTTTGGGGGCGGGGCTTCCGGTCAGCTGGAACAAAGTGCACATGAAATTCTAGGATCCGACTGGAAGTTCTACAACTTCAAGTAGTTCAGAGTGAGGTTCTGTGAAGTACTGTAAGGTTCTGTGAGGTTCTGTGAGGTTCTGTGAAGTACTGTAAGGTTCTGTGAGGTTCTGTGAGGTTCTGCTGCAGGTGAGTCCGTCTTCTTCTTCTTTCAAACGAGTATTTGTACTAGTGATGGCGAGATGAAGCCTCATGAAGCTTTGAAGCTTTCCAGCAAATTGGTTCGGAAAAGGGTTCGTTGCTCTCCTCTTCATGTGAACAGGAAACCACCTGGTGGCCAGAGAGTGTATCTGATCTGAACCACGTGATCAGATCAGATCTGCCTGTTTTACACTCTTAGACCACCAGGTACCAGGTATGTGGTATTACTGCATGTACTACTACAGTATATGTAGTAAAACATGCAGTACTATTATAAGTAGTATACAGTCAGTGTAGTACTGTGTAGTACTGCGTAGTACTGCGTAGTACAGTGTAGTACTGTGTAGTACAGTGTAGTACTGTGTAGTACAGTGTAGTACTGTGTAGTACTGCGTAGTACAGTGTCGTACTGCGTAGTACAGCGTAGTACAGTGTAGTACTGTGTAGTACAGTGTAGTACAGTGTCGTACTGCGTAGTACAGCGTAGTACAGTGTAGTACAGTGTAGTACTGTGTAGTACTGCGTAGTACAGTGTCGTACTGCGTAGTACAGCGTAGTACAGTGTAGTACTGTGTAGTACAGTGTAGTACAGTGTAGTACTGTGTAGTACTGCGTAGTACAGTGTAGTACTGTGTAGTACTGTGTAGTACTGCGTAGTACAGTGTCGTACTGCGTAGTACAGCGTAGTACAGTGTAGTACAGTGTAGTACTGTGTAGTACTGCGTAGTACAGTGTCGTACTGCGTAGTACAGCGTAGTACAGTGTAGTACTGTGTAGTACAGTGTAGTACAGTGTAGTACTGTGTAGTACTGCGTAGTACAGTGTAGTACTGTGTAGTACTGTGTAGTACTGCGTAGTACAGTGTAGTACTGTGTAGTACTGTGTAGTACTGCGTAGTACAGTGTAGTACTGTGTAGTACTGCGTAGTACAGCGTAGTACTGTGTAGTACTGCGTAGTACTGCGTAGTACTGTGTAGTACAGTAGTAGTACATTATATAGTGTATGACAAAGTACTTTTTAGAGTAAAGTATTATGTGATATGTAATTACTCTATATGTAGTACACAGTGTAGTACTGTAACATGTACTGTTGTGTAGTACTTTATTGTACATAGTACTACTATAATACTTCGTACACTCTGCAGTACTGTTATGCAGTACCTTTGTTTGACTTGATGTTGTTTCCATGGAAACAGTGAAGAGGTGACTCCTCTTCTGTGATTGGTCCAGACAGACAGACAGGTGATGATGTCATCAGTGAAGGTGGAGTGCGTGGTGAAGGCAAGCGCTCTGATTGGTGAAGGGCCGGTGTGGGAGGAGTCAGAGCAGACGTTGCTGTTCGTCGACATCGCCGGGCAGAAAATCCACCGCTGGAGTCCAACGACCAATCAGATCCAGTCTGTCGAGACAGGTGGGCCAATCAGCACGCAGGAACCTCTCAGAGTGTGTTAATGAGAAATAACTCACCTGTCTGTCTGTCTGTCTGTCTGTCTGTCCTCAGGTGACACGGTGGGCCAATCAATAACTCACCTGTCTGTCTGTCTGTCTGTCTCTCTGTCTGTCTGTGTCTGTCTGTCTGTCTGTCTGTCTGTCTGTCTGTCTGTCTGTCTGTCTGTCTGTCCTCAGGTGACACGGTGGGCCAATCAATAACTCACCTGTCTGTCTGTCTGTCTGTCTCTCTGTCTGTCTGTGTCTGTCTGTCTGTCTGTCTGTCTGTCTGTCTGTCTGTCTGTCTGTCTGTCTGTCTGTCTGTCCGTCCTCAGGTGGGCCACACATTAACTCACCTGTCTTTCTGTCTCAGGTGACATGGTGGGCTTCGCGGTTCCTCGCAGGTCAGGTGGTTATGTTGCAGGTGTGGGCCGCAG
Source organism: Sebastes fasciatus (assembly GCF_043250625.1). NCBI lineage: Eukaryota > Metazoa > Chordata > Actinopteri > Perciformes > Sebastidae > Sebastes > Sebastes fasciatus. The sequence continues at coordinate 29,771 of NC_133818.1, forward strand.
CATTATGGCTGTTGATTGGTCGACTCAGGTGATGACATCATTGGTGGAAGTCGACGAGGACGAACCAAACAACCGACTGAACGACGGGAAGGTCGATCCGATTGGACGCCTGCTGGCAGGTGAGTCGGTCTACCTGTCTGTCTGTCTGTCTGTCTAACTGTCTCTCTACATGTCTCTCTACCTGTCGTTCTACCTGTCTGTCTACCTGTCTGTCTGCCTGTCTGCGTGTCTGTCTACCTGTCTGTCTGACTGTCTGAAGCGATGTTGCCATGGTAACAGTGTGTGATGTCTCAGGTACGATGGGGAAGGAGGAGCGACCGGCGGAGGTTCAGAGACAGCAGGGCTCTCTGTTCTCTGTGACCTCTGACCTCACTGTGACCCGACACCTGGACCAGGTAACCTCACCTGTCTGTCTCTCTGTACCTGTATGTCTGTCTGTCTGTCTGTCTGTCTGTCTGTCTGTACCTGTCTCACTCTCAGGTGGACATATCTAACGGGCTGGACTGGTCTCTCACCTGTCTGTCTCTCTGTACCTGTCTCACTCTCAGGTGGACATATCTAACGGGCTGGACTGGTCTCTGGACCAGAGGACGTTGTTCTACATCGACAGTTTGTCTCTGACCGTCGACGCCTTCGACTACAACTCAAACACCGGACACCTCGGTAACTGTGTACTTGTACTGCAGTACTTCTGTGTATTTATATTTCAATACACAGAGATTGATGTGTTGCCTAGGGAACCGCCGCGTGGTGTACCGTCTGGAGGAGGGGGAGGGGCTACCTGACGGGATGACGGTTGATGTTGAAGGTCGTCTCTGGGTGGCGTGTTACAACGGAGGACGCGTCATCAACATCGACCCCAATACTGGTAAGTTATACTGGTTGTACTGGTTATACTGGTTGTACTGGTTAGTTATACTGGTTGTACTGGTTCTACTGGTTAGTTATACTGGTTGTACTGGTTGTACTGGTTATACTGGTTACACTGGTAAGTTATACTAGTTGTACTGGTTGTACTGGTTATACTGGTTACACTGGTTACACTGGTAAGTTATACTGGTTGTACTGGTTATACTGGTTGTACTGGTAAGTTATACTGGTTGTACTGGTAAGTTATACTGGTTGTACTGGTTATACTGGTTACACTGGTAAGTTATACTGGTTATACTGGTTATACTGTTACAACGGAGGACGCGTCATCAACATCGACCCCAATACTGGTAAGTTATACTGGTTGTACTGGTTATACTGGTTGTACTGGTTAGTTATACTGGTTGTACTGGTTCTACTGGTTAGTTATACTGGTTGTACTGGTTATACTGGTTATACTGGTTACACTGGTAAGTTATACTAGTTGTACTGGTTGTACTGGTTGTACTGGTTACACTGGTTACACTGGTTACACTGGTAAGTTGTACTGGTTGTACTGGTTATACTGGTTGTACTGGTAAGTTATATTGGTTGTACTGGTAAGTTATACTGGTTGTACTGGTTATACTGGTTACACTGGTAAGTTATACTGGTTATACTGGTTATACTGTTACAACGGAGGACGCGTCATCAACATCGACCCCACTACTGGTTAGTTATACTGGTTGTACTGGTTATACTGGTTGTACTGGTTAGTTATACTGGTTGTACTGGTTATACTGGTTACACTGGTAAGTTATACTGGTTGTACTGGTTATACTGGTTGTACTGGTTAGTTATACTGGTTGTACTGGTTATACTGGTTACACTGGTAAGTTATACTGGTTATACTGTTACAACGGAGGACACGTCATCAACATCGACCCCAATACTGGTTAGTTATACTGGTTGTACTGGTTACACTGGTTACTCACCTGTTGTCTTCTCTCAGGTGTGCGGCTGCAGACGGTCTCTCTCCCGGTGACAAAGACCACCTCGTGTTGTTTTGGCGGTCCAGACTACTCTGACCTCTACGTGACCTCAGCCAGCCTGGGCCTCGACCAATCAGGGAGGAGACAGCAGCCGCTGGCCGGAGGCACCTTCAGGGTGAGACTCACCTGTTTCACTGACTCACCTGTCTCACTGACTCACCTGTATTATCACTGACTCACCTGTATCACTGACTCACCTGTCTCACTGACTCACCTGTATTATCACTGACTCACCTGTCTCACTGACTCACCTGTATAATCACCGACTCACCTGTATCACTGACTCACCTGTCTCACTGACTCACTGTGTTCAGCATCATACACCTGGTGAGGCTGACAGTCTGTGTGTGTGTCTACAGGTGACAGGACTCGGGGTCAAAGGTCGTCCTTCAAACTCGTTCTCTGGATGATCTTCAGGAGACTCAAACAGCCAATCACAGCACAGATCACCAGCAGGAAGTGATCAACGGTTTGATTAATTAATTAATTAATTAATCGGTAATAATAACAAATATTGAATTATATAAAATATTTGTAGCAGATTCTAACTGTAAATAAATAGATGATGAAGAGACAGCCAATCAGAAACAAGGAAACTGTGACAGACACTCAACAGCCAATCAGAAACAAGGAAACTGTGACGGAGACTCAACAGCCAATCAGAAACAAGGAAACTGTGACAGACACTCAACAGCCAATCAGAAACAAGGAAACTGTGACGGAGACTCAACAGCCAATCAGAAACAAGGAAACTGACGGAGACTCAACAGCCAATCAGAAACAAGGAAACTGTGACAGACACTCAACAGCCAATCAGAAACAAGGAAACTGTGACGGCGACTCAACAGCCAATCAGAAACAGGGAAACTGTGACAGAGACTCAACAGCCAATCAGAAACATGGAATTATTGCATATTCTTAAATGTAACTATAGTTAATAAAAATAAATTCTAATAAAATAATTCTTTTGATGCGATTACTCAGACAAACAGAGCAGAAAGAAACGTCACATGATATTGAAATATATTGTTGAAAAACCTGTTAAAGTTATTTTAGTTATGTTCCTGTTAAACTCATAGTAGTTATATTAATGTTAAACTCATAGTAGTTATATTAATGTTAAACTCAGAGTAGTTATATTAATGTTAAACTCATAGTAGTTATATTAATGTTAAACTCATAGTAGTTATATTAATGTTAAACTCATAGTAGTTATATTAATGTTAAACTCATAGTAGTTATATTAATGTTAAACTCAGAGTAGTTATATTAATGTTAAACTCAGAGTAGTTATATTAATGTTAAACTCAGAGTAGTTATATTAATGTTAAACTCAGAGTAGTTATATTAATGTTAAACTCATAGTAGTTATATTAATGTTAAACTCATAGTAGTTATATTAATGTTAAACTCAGAGTAGTTATATTAATGTTAAACTCATAGTAGTTATATTAATGTTAAACTCATAGTAGTTATATTAATGTTAAACTCATAGTAGTTATATTAATGTTAAACTCATAGTAGTTATATTAATGTTAAACTCATAGTAGTTATATTAATGTTAAACTCATAGTAGTTATATTAATGTTAAACTCATAGTAGTTATATTAATGTTAAACTCATAGTAGTTATATTAATGTTAAACTAATAGTAGTTATATTAATGTTAAACTCAGAGTAGTTATATTAATGTTAAACTCATAGTAGTTATATTAATGTTAAACTCATAGTAGTTATATTAATGTTAAACTCATAGTAGTTATATTAATGTTAAACTCAGAGTAGTTATATTAATGTTAAACTCATAGTAGTTATATTAATGTTAAACTCATAGTAGTTATATTAATGTTAAACTCATAGTAGTTATATTAATGTTAAACTCAGAGTAGTTATATTAATGTTAAACTCATAGTAGTTATGTTAATGTTAAACTAATAGTAGTTATATTAATTAGAAACAGCTGTACAACCTGATATATATTTAGACTGCTTTTCTCCTATCGATCTCCATAAATTAACCTCACTGATCTCCTCATCTAAATCATCTACCTGTCTCCTAGACCCCATTCCAACTAGACTGCTAAAAGAAGTTTTACCTCTAGTTAGCACCTCTTTACTGGATATGATCAATGTGTCTCTACTAACAGGCTATGTACCACAGTCCTTTAAAGTAGCTGTAATTAAACCTCTTCTTAAAAAACCCACTCTTGATCCAGAGGTCCTAGCCAACTATAGACCTATATCTAACCTTCCCTTTACCTCCAAAATACTCGAAAAAGTAGTTGCCAGTCAGCTGTGTGACTTTCTACAGAACAATCATTTATTCGAGGATTATCAGTCAGGATTTAGAGTGCACCATAGCACAGAGACAGCACTAGTGAAAATTACAAATGACCTTCTAATGGCATCGGACAAAGGACTTGTCTCTGTACTTGTCTTGCTAGATCTCAGTGCTGCTTTCGACACCATTGACCATGACATCCTATTACAAAGACTGGAACATTTAATTGGCATTAAAGGAACTGCACTAAGTTGGTTTAAGTCCTATTTATCAGATCGATCTCAGTTTGTACATGTCAACGATGAGTCCTCCATGTACGCCAAAGTTAGTCACGGAGTTCCACAGGGTTCTGTACTTGGACCAATTCTATTTACCTTATATATGCTTCCCTTAGGCAATGTTATTAGAAAACACTCCATAAACTTTCATTGTTATGCAGATGATACCCAATTATATCTATCAATCAAGCCAGACGAAACAAACCAGTTAACTAAACTTCAAGCATGCCTTAAGGACATAAAAACCTGGATGACCTGCAATTTCCTGATGTTAAACTCAGATAAAACTGAAGTTATTGTACTAGGCCCTGAGCACCTCCGAAACAAATTATCTAATGATATAGTTACTTTAGATGGCATTGCCCTGGCCTCCAGCACCACCGTAAGGAACCTGGGAGTTGTCTTCAACCAGGATATGTCCTTTAACTCTCACATAAAACAAACCTCACGGACTGCCTTCTTTCATCTACGTAACATTGCGAAGATCAGGCACATCCTGTGTCAAAACTGTTACCTCTAGACTCGATTACTGCAATTCCTTATTATCAGGCTGCTCCAATAAGTCTCTTAAGACTCTCCAATTGATCCAGAATGCTGCAGCACGTGTACTGACTAGAACTAGAAAAAGAGATCATATTACGCCTGTATTAGCTTCTCTGCACTGGCTGCCTGTAAAATCCAGAATAGATTTTAAAATCGTCCTCCTCACCTACAAAGCGCTAAACGGTCAGGCCCCATCATATCTTAAAGAGCTCATAGTACCCTACTACCCCACTAGAGCACTGCGCTCACAGAATGCAGGGTTACTTGAGGTTCCTAGAGTCTCCAAACGTAGAATGGGAGCCAGAGCCTTCAGCTATCAAGCTCCTCTTCTCTGGAACCAGCTCCCAGTTTCAGTCCGGGAGGCAGACACCGTCTCTACATTTAAGAGTAGGCTAAAGACTTTCCTCTTTGATAACGCTTATACTTAAGCTGCTATAGGCATAGACTGCCGGGGGACTTCCTATGACACACTGTCATAAGGAACTTCCTATGACACACTGAGCTCCCCTCTCCTTCTGTATATACTCATGTCCCATGTCCATGTTGTTACTAACTTCATTCCTTCCCGGGAGTCCTTGTGCCTCCTTGTCTCGCAGCTAACCGTGGAGCGGGGTCACACCTGGAGTGAGGTCATACCTGGAGCGGGATCACACCAGGGAGCGAGGTTATACCTGGAGCATGGGTACACTTGGAGCAGGGTTTCACCTGGATCTTGGTGGTCTCCGGTATTGTGGCTGCATCTGCTGCCGCGTCGGTGCCTGCTTGACACCAACTGCTACCATCCCTAATTAACTACGTCTGTACGAGGGACTACCAATGCTAACGAGGGATTTCCAACACCTAATGACAATGTGGCAGCCTGGAGAATAACACTTCTCAATCACTGCCAAAGACATCAAGAGCTCCCAGCAAGCATGCTGATGCTGCAGGAACCAACGCACGGGCATCGATCGCAGGGACGTCCCACACCAATACACATGGACGTACTGAGGAGAGATGCTGGACAGTGCTGGCTTTCCAATAGTTGTATTATCACTCTTTCCATCCACCACTATTGGTTTTGTGTTATCAGCCCTACTTGTATTAGTTATTACAGCGGCTAGACTGCTATTGTGGCTGCTTCTATATCTCTCTCTCTCTATCTCTCTCTCTCTCTCTCTCTCTCTCTCTCTCTCTCTCTCTCTCTCTCTCTCTCTCTCTCTCTCTCTCTCTCTCTCTCTCTCTCTCTCTCTATCTATCTGTCCCCCCAGCCGGTCTCGGCAGATGGCCGCCCGCCCTGCGCCCGGTTCTGCTCCAGGTTTCTTCCCAGTAATCGGGGAGTTGTTCCTGGCCACAGTGCGCTTGGTGGATCCTGTTGGGTCTCTAAGCTCTGGTGTACGGTCATAGACCTGCTCTATATATAAAGCGTCTTGAGATAACTTCTGTTGTGATTTGACGCTATACAAAAATAAATTAAAATAAATAAAAGCAGGAAACCGGTGGTTTGCCTACTCCGGGTAGGGAATGAGTCCTTACCCCAAGTGAAGGAGTTTAAGTATCTCGGGGTCTTGTTCGCGAGTGAGGGGACGATGGAACGTGAGATTGGTCGGAGAATCGGAGCAGCAGGGGCGGTATTGCATTCGCTTTACCGCACCGTTGTGACGAAAAGAGAGCTGAGCCGGAAGGCAAAGCTCTCGATCTACCGTTCAATCTTCATTCCTACTCTCACCTATGGTCATGAGGGTTGGGTCATGACCGAAAGAACGAGGTCGCGGGTGCAAGCGGCCGAAATGGGTTTCCTCAGGAGGGTGGCTGGCGTCTCCCTTAGAGATAGGGTAAGAAGCTCAGTCATCCGTGAGGGACTCGGAGTAGAGTCCTTGCTCCTTTGCGTCGAAAGGAGCCAGTTGAGGTGGTTCGGGCATCTAGCACGGATGCCTCCTGGGCGCCTCCCTTGGGAGGTGTTCCAGGCACGACCAGCTGGGAGGAGACCACGGGGAAGACCCAGGACTAGATGGAGAGATTATATCTCTACTCTGGCCTGGGAACGCCTCGGGATCCCCCAGTCAGAGCTGGTTAATGTGGCCCGGGAAAGGGAAGTTTGGGGTCCCCTGCTGGAGCTGTTGCCCCCGCGACCCGATCCCAGATAAGCGGTTGAAGATGGATGGAAAAATAAATTGATTTGATTTGATTTGATTAATGTTAAACTCATAGTAGTTATATTAATGTTAAACTCATAGTAGTTATATTAATGTTAAACTAATAGTAGTTATATTAATGTTAAACTCATAGTAGTTATATTAATGTTAAACTAATAGTAGTTATATTAATGTTAAACTAATAGTAGTTATATTAATGTTAAACTCATAGTAGTTATATTAATGTTAAACTCAGAGTAGTTATATTAATGTTAAACTCAGAGTAGTTATATTAATGTTAAACTCATAGTAGTTATATTAATGTTAAACTCATAGTAGTTATATTAATGTTAAACTCATAGTAGTTATATTAATGTTAAACTCAGAGTAGTTATATTAATGTTAAACTAATAGTAGTTATATTAATGTTAAACTCATAGTAGTTATATTAATGTTAAACTCAGAGTAGTTATATTAATGTTAAACTCATAGTAGTTATATTAATGTTAAACTCATAGTAGTTATATTAATGTTAAACTCAGAGTAGTTATATTAATGTTAAACTCATAGTAGTTATATTAATGTTAAACTCATAGTAGTTATATTAATGTTAAACTCAGAGTAGTTATATTAATGTTAAACTCAGAGTAGTTATATTAATGTTAAACTCAGAGTAGTTATATTAATGTTAAACTCATAGTAGTTATATTAATGTTAAACTCATAGTAGTTATATTAATGTTAAACTCAGAGTAGTTATATTAATGTTAAACTCATAGTAGTTATATTAATGTTAAACTCAGAGTAGTTATATTAATGTTAAACTCAGAGTAGTTATATTAATGTTAAACTCAGAGTAGTTATATTAATGTTAAACTCAGAGTAGTTATATTAATGTTAAACTCATAGTAGTTATATTAATGTTAAACTCATAGTAGTTATATTAATGTTAAACTCAGAGTAGTTATATTAATGTTAAACTCAGAGTAGTTATATTAATGTTAAACTCATAGTAGTTATATTAATGTTAAACTCAGAGTAGTTATATTAATGTTAAACTCATAGTAGTTATATTAATGTTAAACTCATAGTAGTTATATTAATGTTAAACTCATAGTAGTTATATTAATGTTAAACTCATAGTAGTTATATTAATGTTAAACTCAGAGTAGTTATATTAATGTTAAACTCATAGTAGTTATATTAATGTTAAACTCAGAGTAGTTATATTAATGTTAAACTCAGAGTAGTTATATTAATGTTAAACTCATAGTAGTTATATTAATGTTAAACTCAGAGTAGTTATATTAATGTTAAACTCAGAGTAGTTATATTAATGTTAAACTCATAGTAGTTATATTAATGTTAAACTCAGAGTAGTTATATTAATGTTAAACTCATAGTAGTTATATTAATGTTAAACTCAGAGTAGTTATATTAATGTTAAACTCAGAGTAGTTATATTAATGTTAAACTCATAGTAGTTATATTAATGTTAAACTCATAGTAGTTATATTAATGTTAAACTCAGAGTAGTTATATTAATGTTAAACTCAGAGTAGTTATATTAATGTTAAACTAATAGTAGTTATATTAATGTTAAACTCATAGTAGTTATATTAATGTTAAACTCATAGTAGTTATGTTAATGTTAAACTCATAGTAGTTATATTAATGTTAAACTCATAGTAGTTATATTAATGTTAAACTCATAGTAGTTATATTAATGTTAAACTCAGAGTAGTTATATTAATGTTAAACTCAGAGTAGTTACGTTCCTGTTAATAATAATCACTAATGTAATCTTACTAATAATATAAAGCAGACAGACTTCTTGTAGACGGGGTGCGTTTTATTTACACCACCGAGTGCAGAACCAGAATCAGAATCACCAACAACCAACAAACACTGAACAGTTTACGAGCGACGCTACACAGCTTTCTATAAAATGTTTGTACACGTAGAAAACTTTGTGCTGTTTCACTTTTTTTTGTCTTGCTTTGACTTGAAATCATGTTTTAAGGTCTGAAATGAAGAGGGGACGGTTGAGGACGGGGGAGACAGGGGACGGGGGGGGGGTAGGGGACGGGGGGTTAATGAGGTGTTGATGGTCCAGACACATCAGAGACTGTCTTCAGTATGAGACCGGACTCTCCACAGACACTCCAGAAGACAGAAACACTGTAGGACAACTCTGCAGGAGACCTGGAAGGACAACACAGTGGGTCTGTCCAGGTCTTCAGTCGAGGCTGGACACTCCACGGGGACACCAGGAAACCTTGAGGGACATCTCTACAGGTCTGTCCATATTTGTAAAGCACTTTCCAGGTCTGTCTGGGGTTATCCTGTTGGTCCAGGTATGTCCATTCTGTCCAGACTTGCCCAGATGTTTCTATGTAAGTCTCTGTCCATCTTTTTACAGGTGTGTCTCTTTGGGTCCTTCTAGGTGTGTCCCGACCCGAAGCCTCACCAGCAGACTGACCTCACGTCCACAGACTGAAGACTTTCATCATGAATCAGGTCAGTTTGTCGTCTCTTAATTTAAACCTGAAACACGTTTAATCGTTTCAGACGGTGTTCATGTTGGAGAACCGGTCCAACTGGTCCAACCGGTGCAACCGGTGCAACCAGTCCAACAACCGATCCAACCGGTCCAACTGGTCCAACCGGTCCAACCAGTCCAACAACCGGTCCAACCGGTCCAACCAACTGGTCCAACTGGTCCAACCGGTCCAACTGGTCCAACTGGTCCAAACGGTCCAAACGGTCCAGCTGGCTCAACTGGTCCAACCGGTCCAACCGGTCCAACTGGGCTGCGTTTCCTTGTTCCGTTGTCTGCTACAGCGCCGCCTCACTGCGACATGAGTGTGACTTCGGATGACTACTTTTAAGACCAGAACTCCCGTTCAGTACTTCTATCATGTCACTGTTGTTTTAAGTAGATGGTTCTGCTGGTGTGGCTCCGGTCCGAGCCAACTGGACTTCAGAGGAAATGCATTGAAAGGACGGGTCAGTTTCAGGAAGGTGACGGGGTCGAGCCAGAGTCACAGATCAGAACCAGAGCTCTGTTCATAATGTAGGTCAATGTGTCCCTGGCTCTGGTAAGGCTAGTAAATACAATAGAACACAGCAGAACACAATGTACTGAAAGGAGTAGAACCCTGTACAAGATCCAGTTAAAAACACAGATTGAAGGAACCCAGAACAACCATAGAACCACAGACCTGCTGACCCAGAACCAGGAGTCTGGGTCTCTGTGTCAAGATACTTTAAATTACCAAATTTTTAATGGAGTTTGGTTTGACAGCCAGGTCAGAGGTCAGAGGTCAGAGGTCAGGTGGTGTCTGGGAACCTGGTCTGTGCACAAACTGACCAATAAAATAACATATAAAACATGATGTCATCAGTTCACATCCATCAGAAATGTTCAAAGTGCTAATTGGTCCCATCGATTAGAAGTGGGTGTGGCCAGCCGAAGAAGACATGACGTCATCCTCAAACATGCTGACGTATAAACTCAACTCTCTATGATGTCATCTCTCTCTATGATGTCATCTCTTTCCATGATGTAATGCCTCTCTCTCTCTCTCAGTAGTGCTCCTCGGAGTGGGCGGGGTCACAGAAGAAGCGAGAGCTTCGTTTGGCTGATCGCGCTGTGAAGGGGACGGTCTTCAGAGCTGCAGGTGAGAAAAAACAAAACAGCCAATCAGACGACAGCCAGAAAACACCTGGTCTGATGTGAGACGACGTGTTCACCTGTAATAACCTGTTCACCTGTGACGAGGCGGTTAGCTGTGACGAGGCGTTTACCTGTGACTGTGTTTAACTGTGACAAGGCGTTTACCTGTGACGAAGCGTTTTGCTGTGACTGTGTTTACCTGTGATGAGGCGTTTACCTGTGACGAGGCGTTTACCTGTGACGAGGCGTTTAGCTTTGACTGTGTTTACCTGTGACGAGGCGTTTACCTGTGACGAGGCGTTTACCTGTGACTGTGTTTACCTGTGACAAGGCGTTTACCTGTGACGAGGCGTTTACTTGTGACAAGGGGTTTACCTGTGACAAGGCGTTTACCTGTGACTGTGTTTACCTGTGATGATGTCCTCTATGGCGCCGTCCTTCCCTTCGTAAACATGGCGACTGTCTTTTCCTTGTCGTCGTCGGAGCTCTGTGAGCAGCTCCTGCTGTGGCCGCTTCCCCCCCCTGTGGGAGGGAGACTGGGGGGAAGGAGGGGGGACAACGTTAACACCTGTAGAGGTCACAATGACTCAGCAGGTGTTCCACCTGTGTGAAAGGTCAGAGGTCAGGGTCTCACCTTGGTCTCCTCCTCCTCCTGCTGCTCCTCCTGCTCCAGTTTCTCCAGTAACATTTGTTCTTGACGCCTCCGCTGCTCGTTCTCGTCCTCCGCCAGCTGCACACACAAAAACACTTCCGTGTTAGATTCATACCCACAGGCCACGCCCCGTAGAGGAGGCGGGGCTTCATACCTACAGGCCACGCCCCGTAGAGGAGGCGGGGCTTCATACCCACATGCCACGCCCTGTAGAGGAGGCGGGGCTTCATACCCACAGGCCACGCCCCGTAGAGGAGGCGGGGCTTCATACCCACAGGCCACGCCCCCGCAGAGGAGGCGGGGCCTGAGATGTGTTGAGGTTACTCACCCTGTATGCCTTAATGAAGCGAACGAAGATGGGGAAGAAGACGGATGGCGGCATTGTCTTGGAGCTCTCGCCGAAAAATTTCACCACGTCTTCAAACGCGTCCTGAATCCAAACAAAACCACCACATTAGAAGCAGCTCATACTTCTACGTCTTTCTGCTGCACTGTGATTGGACGACTAAAAGTGATGTCATCGACATCAGAGAAAATGTACGTATGTATTTTAGTTTTGTTTCTATTCAGATGTTCTAGAGTGTTTGTTGAACCACGATGATGAGAGCAGTCATGACTCCGTTCAGACGCTGTCTGTTGTTGGTGATGAAGATGATCTGAGCGGTCGCCATGGTGACTGGAACTTAAAGCTTGTAATAGATTACTTTGTCTGGTGTGTTGTCTCACCTCAGCGATGCGTGCGTCCTCCAGCAGTTTGCTGAGTCGTGATTCGTGCCTGCTTATGAAGTCTTTGAGCGTGGCGTTGTGTTGAACACTAAACTCCCTCCAGGTGAGCTCCATGCCGCGCTGCAGGTCCTTCACATCACACAGCACGTTCTCCAGACTCACTACACAGGTGAGGACAACCAGGTGAGGACAACCAGGTTAGGACAACCCGGTGAGGTCGTGTGATGTGTTTGCAGTGCTCTGATTGGCTGACAGACTCACCTGCAGCAGCCTTGTCCACGTAGTGCAGCTCGTTGTAAAACAGACTCTTAGCCGGATATTTCTCTCGGATCACGTTGCCGATGTAATGAAGCAACGTCTGTTTCCTGTCGGTCGACTTCGTCTCCAGCAGCTGAAACACAAACACATTATATTATATTATGTTATAGTATATTATGTTATCTATAGATATAATAGTAGTAGTAGTAGTAGGTCTTACCAGGTCTAAACTCTGCAGTTTGAATCCGTAAATAGCTCCTCTCTTACTGCTGTTCATGTAGTTCCCCAGAGCCAAGATGATCTGCAACACCATCATCATCATCGTAGTAGTTTCACACGCACACTCATTCATACTGTATATTTATATATATAGAATACTATGTACTCATACTGTATATTTATATATATATAGAATACTATGTACTCATACTGTATATTTATATATATAGAATACTATGTAATCATACTGTATATTTATATATATATATAGAATACTATGTACTCATACTGTATATTTATATATATATAGAATACTATGTAATCATACTGTATATTTATATATATAGAATACTATGTACTCATACTGTATATTTATATATATATAGAATACTATGTAATCATACTGTATATTTATATATATAGAATACTATGTACTCATACTGTATATTTATATATATATAGAATACTATGTACTCATACTGTATATTTATATATATAGAATACTATGTACTCATACTGTATATTTATATATATATATAGAATACTATGTACTCATACTGTATATTTATATATATATAGAATACTATGTAATCATACTGTATATTTATATATATATATATAGAATACTATGTACTCATACTGTATATTTATATATATATATAATATTATGTACTCATACTGTATATTTATATATATATATATGGAATACTATGTACTCATACTGTATATTTATATATATATATAGAATACTATGTACTCATACTATATATTTATATATATATATATAGAATACTATGTACTCATACTGTATATTTATATATATAGAATACTATGTACTCATACTGTATATATATATATATATAGAATACTATGTACTCATACTGTATATATTTATATATATATATATACTTGTATATATAAAGACAGACTGACCTCCAGGATCTTCTTCAGCTTCTGAGACGATTTTATAGAAACTGAAGCAGCGATCATGGCGTGAAGTTGCTGAGAGGACGGAGACAAGAGAGTGAGACAGGTCAAATCTACCTGTCTGTCTCCCTACCTGTCTGTTTCTCTACCTGTCTGTCTCTCTACACATCTGTCTCTACCTGTCTGTCTCTCTACCTGTCTGTGTCTCTACCTCTGACTCTACCTGTCTTTCTCTCTACCTGTCTGTCTCTACATGTGTGTCTCTCTACCTGTCTGTGTCTCTACCTCTGACTCTACCTGTCTTTCTCTCTACCTGTCTGTCTCTACATGTGTGTCTCTCTACCTGTCTGTTTCTCTACCTGTCTGTCTCTACATGTCTGTCTCTCTACCTGTCTGTGTCTCTACCTATGACTCTACCTGTCTTTCTCTCTACCTGTCTGTCTCTACCTGTCTGTCTCTCTACCTGTCTGTCTCTACCTGTCTGTCTCTATACCCGTCTGTCTCTACCTGTCTGTCTCTCTACCTGTCTGTGTCTCTACCTCTGACTCTACCTGTCTGTCTCTCTACCTGTCTGTCTGTCTCTATACCCGTCTGTCTCTACCTGTCTGTCTCTCTACCTGTCTGTCTCTCTACCTGTCTGTCTGTCTCTATACCCGTCTGTCTCTACCTGTCTGTCTCTCTACCTGTCTGTCTGTCTCTATACCCGTCTGTCTCTACCTGTCTGTCTCTCTACCTGTCTGTCTCTCTACCTGTCTGTCTGTCTCTATACCCGTCTGTCTCTACCTGTCTGTCTCTCTACCTGTCTGTCTCTCTACCTGTCTGTCTGTCTCTATACCCGTCTGTCTCTACCTGTCTGTCTCTCTACCTGTCTGTCTCTCTACCTGTCTGTCTCTCTACATGTCTGTCTCTACCTGTCTGTCTCTCTACCTGTCTGTCTCTCTACCTGTCTGTCTCTCTACATGTCTGTCTCTACCTGTCTGTCTCTCTACCTGTTTGTCTCTCTACATGTGTGTCTCTCTACCTGTCTGTCTCTCTACCTGTCTGTCTCTCTACCTGTCTGTCTCTACCTGTCTGTCTGTCTCTATACCCGTCTGTCTCTACCTGTCTGTTTACATGTGTGTCTCTCTACCTGTCTGTCTCTCTACCTGTCTGTCTCTCTACCTGTCTGTCTCTCTACATGTGTGTCTCTCTACCTGTCTGTCTCTACCTGTCTGTCTGTCTCTATACCCGTCTGTCTCTACCTGTCTGTTTACATGTGTGTCTCTCTACCTGTCTGTTTCTCTACCTGTCTGTCTCTCTACCTGTCTGTCTCTCTACATGTGTGTCTCTCTACCTGTCTGTCTCTCTACCTGTCTGTCTTACCGGCGTTAACATCTGGACGTTGTCGGTGAAGTTGCCCATGAAGGTCATGATTGACATGCGCTGATTGAGTCGTTCGATGCGACTGAACTGCATCATGAATCGATCTTCATCGCTCAGGTTCTCCAGAGGTTTTCTGTCCCTCTCGTACTGACGGAGGAGCTTCACCTCCGCCTCCGTCGGCAGGAACCGCATCAGACACTCCACGAAGTCCACCCGAACCGTCCGCAGGTCGAACCTGCAGAAACACGGAGTTACTGGTGGAGTTACTGGTGGAGTTACTGGTAGTTACTGGTAGTTACTGGTAGAGTTACTGGTGGAGTTACTGGTAGAGTTACTGGTGGAGTTACTGGTGGAGTTACTGGTAGTTACTGGTAGTTACTGGTAGAGTTACTGGTGGAGTTACTGGTAGAGTTACTGGTGGAGTTACTGGTAGTTACTGGTAGTTACTGGTAGAGTTACTGGTGGAGTTACTGGTGGAGTTACTGGTAGAGTTACTGGAGGAGTTACTGGTAGAGTTACTGGTAGAGTTACTGGTGGAGTTACTGGTAGAGTTACTGGTGGAGTTACTGGTAGTTACTGGTGGAGTTACTGGTGGAGTTACTGGTAGAGTTACTGGTAGAGTTACTGGTGGACTTACGTGTGGATGGCGCGACAGATGACCTCTGGCCCCTGGCCGGCCTTCCTCAGAGTGATGGCCAGGTTCTTGGACCGGTTGGCCTCCAGCAGAGAAACTTTGGACGGAGCTTTCTGAGGAAGTTTCTGTCTGGACAGAGTCAAGTCCACCGCCGGACCCTGAGCCTTCGTCTTAAACAGCTCCTCAAACTCCTCCACGTTCAGGTCCTGAGAGACAGACGGGTACAGAGAGAGAGATGGACAGGTTAGGGTTAATATATATACAGTACATAGTATATATACATATATGTATATACTGTATATATAATGTGTGTTACCTGCAGGATGGCCTCGTCGTCGATGTCGTTGAAGACTGTCCCGTTGATCTGACTCGGCTTCAGGGCGACCCAGTTCAACACCGGCATCCTGAACTTGGTCTGGATCGGCTTCTTGATCTTCACCGCTGCACCACATGGAGAGAGAGACAGACAGGTGAGCAGGGAGACAGGTGAGCAGGGAGACAGGACAATGGAGGATGAATAGAAGAGGATGATGGAGGATGATGCCTGCTCCGGTTAGGGAATGAGTCCTTACCCCAAGTGAAGGAGTTCAAGTACCTCGGGGTCTTGTTGGCGAGTGAGGGGACGATGGAACCTGAGATTGGCCGGAGAATTGGAGCAGCGGGGCGGTATTGCATTCGCTTTACCGCACCGTTGTGACGAAAAGAGAGCTGAGCCGGAAGGCAAAGCTCTCGATCTACTGGTCAGTCTCCGTTCCTACTCTCACCTCTGGTCATGAGGACTGGGTCAGGACCTAAAGAACTAGATCTACCGGTCAGTCTCCGTTCCTCCTCTCACCTCTGGTCATGAGGACTGGGTCAGGACCTAAAGAACTAGATCTACCGGTCAGTCTCCGTTCCTCCTCTCACCTCTGGTCATGAGGACTGGGTCAGGACCTAAAGAACTAGATCTACTGGTCAGTCTCCGTTCCTACTCTCACCTCTGGTCATGAGGACTGGGTCAGGACCTAAAGAACTAGATCTACCGGTCAGTCTCCGTTCCTCCTCTCACCTCTGGTCATGAGGACTGGGTCAGGACCTAAAGAACTAGATCTACCGGTCAGTCTCCGTTCCTCCTCTCACCTCTGGTCATGAGGACTCGGTCAGGACCTAAAGAACTAGATCTACCGGTCAGTCTCAGTTCCTCCTCTCACCTCTGGTCATGAGGACTCGGTCAGGACCCAGAGAACTAGATCGCGGGTACAAGCGGCCAAAATGTGTTTCCTCAGGAGGGTGTCTGGCGTCTCCCTTAGAGATAGGGTGAGAAGCTCAGTCATCCGTGAGGGACTCGGAGTAGAGCTGCTACTCCTTTGCGTTGAAAGGAGCAGCTGAGGTGGTTCAACATCCTAGGGAGGTGTTCCAGGCACGACCAGCTGAGAGGAGGCCACGGGGAAGACCCAGGACTAGGTGGAGAGATTATATCTCCACACTGGCCTGGGAACGACTCGGGATCCCCAGTCACAGCTGGTTCATGTGGCCCGGGAAAGGGAAGTTTGGCATCCCCCCCGACCTGACCCCGGATAACAGGTTGAAGATGAGTGAGAGAGAGACGGAGGATGACGGATGATGACGGAGGGTGACGGAGGATGACGGAGGGTGACGGAGGGTGACGGAGGATGACGGAGGATGACGGAGGGTGACGGAGGATGACGGAGGGTGACGGAGGATGACGGAGGATGACGGATGGTGACGGAGGGTGACGGAGGATGACGGAGGGTGATGGAGGATGATGGAGGGTGACGGAGGATGACGGAGGGTGACGGAGAATGACGGAGGGTGACGGATGGTGACGGAGGGTGACGGATGGTGACGGAGGGTGATGGAGGAATGTAAAGATGTTTATAAGATTATAAAGAAACGTACAGAATAACTTGAGGGAACCCTCTGGCAGCAGAACGACAGAAACAACAAGTTAGATTATAGTTCACATTTACCAACAACGGAGTCAGTACTCCGTCAGTGATGTACTCCGTCAGTGATGTACTCCATGAGTGATGTACTGCAGTCAGTACTCCATCAGTGATGTACTCCATCAGTGATGTACTCCATCAGTGACGTACTCCATCAGTGACGTACTCCATCAGTGATGTACTCTATCAGTGACGTACTCCAGTCAGTACTCCATCAGTGATGTACTCCATCAGTGACGTACTCCATCAGTGACGTACTCCATCAGTGACGTACTCCATCAGTGACGTACTCCAGTCAGTACTCCATCAGTGATGTACTCCATCAGTGATGTACTCCATCAGTGACGTACTCCATCAGTGATGTACTCCATCAGTGATGTACTCCATCAGTGATGTACTACATCAGTGATGTACTCCATCAGTGACGTACTCCATCAGTGACGTACTCCATCAGTGACGTACTCCAGTCAGTACTCCATCAGTGATGTACTCCATCAGTGATGTACTCCATCAGTGATGTACTCCATCAGTGATGTACTCCATCAGTGACGTACTCCATCAGTGACGTACTCCATCAGTGACGTACTCCAGTCAGTACTCCATCAGTGACGTACTCCATCAGTGATGTACTCCATCAGTGATGTACTCCATCAGTGACGTACTCCATCAGTGACGTACTCCATCAGTGACGTACTCCAGTCAGTACTCCATCAGTGACGTACTCCAGTCAGTACTCCATCAGTGACGGTGATTACATCAGTGACTATACTCTAGTATACTTCATATTAAACTGAGTATACTAGTACACAGTAGTATATTATAGTATAGTATACAGTAGTATTTATTCAAAGCCTGTCGCTCCTTCATGGAGGACAGTCCTCCAGAGTCTTCTGTCACCGTCTTTCCTCTCCAGTTGTGTCGAGGTCATCCTGCTCTGTCTGTTGTCCGTGTCAAGGTCAGCCCACTAGTATACTATACTAGTATAGTATACTATACTATACTAGTAATACTATACAGTATACTATAGTATAGTATAGTATATATATGTTGTGTGCAGACTCACCTGCCAGTCCCGAGTTAAAGATGACCGTTGGCAACCCCCCCGACCCCGGTAGAGGGGGGGCCACCGGGGGAGGAGGGGGGGGCATGGGGACGGAGGAGGAGGAGAGCTCGCTGGTCCGACATGGAGGAGGCGGTGGAGGAGGTGGAGGAGGAGGAGCGGGGGGAGGAGGTGCAGGGTATGACCCGTTGGACACTTTAAAGACAAAGACAAGAAGAAGAAAGAAAGAAAGCAGGTTCCTGTTTACTCAACGTTTATCCTTCAGTGATGGTGTTACAGAGTACTGCTAGTATTATCCTTCAGTGATGGTGTTACAGAGTACTGCTAGTATTATCCTTCAGTGATGGTGTTACAGAGTACTGCTAGTATTATCCTTCAGTGATGGTGTTACAGAGTACTGCTAGTATTATCCTTCAGTGATGGTGTTACAGAGTACTGCTAGTATTATCCTTCAGTGATGGTGTTACAGAGTACTGCTAGTATTTGGTGGCAGTAGTAGCATCATGATTGTGTTTCTGCTGCATTTGATGAAAGCAGCGTTCTGATTGGTGGAGCTGAAACTCACCTGTGCCTGGCATTGGTGGGAGCTGAAACTCACCTGTGCCTGGCATTGGTGGAGGAGGAGGAGGAGGGGGCGGGACCGGCATCCCTGGAGCTCCGCCCATCACGGGTCCCATGCTGTGATAGGCTACGGTCTCCGGACTGTGGAAACAAATCAATCAATCAATCAATCAATCAATCACTCTTTGGTCACAGGTAAGGAGTGAACGTGTCTCACCTGGGGGACAGGTAAGGAGTGAACGTGTCTCACCTGGGGGACAGGTAAGGAGTGAACCTGTCTCACCTGGGGGACAGGTAAGGAGTGAACCTGTCTCACCTGGGGGACAGGTTAGGAGTGAACGTGTCTCACCTGGGGGACAGGTAAGGAGTGAACGTGTCTCACCTGGGGGACAGGTTCGGAGTGAACGTGTCTCACCTGGGGGACAGGTTAGGAGTGAACGTGTCTCACCTGGGGGACAGGTTAGGAGTGAACGTGTCTCACCTGGGGGACAGGTTAAGAGTGAACGTGTCTCACCTGGGGGACAGGTTATGAGTGAACGTGTCTCACCTGGGGGACAGGTTGGGACAGGGTGGAGGAGACGGGGAGGCGGAGTCCCCCACCCCCCCGTCCCCCTCTCCTCTCTGTGGTTGAGGAGCTCCTGGTCCTCCGGCCTGCTGGGCCTCCTGAGCTTGACGCTCCAGACGACTCTGACGCCGGATCGTCTGGTCCTTCTCCCGAACCATCCGCCGCAACGTGTGCACCTGAGAGTTGGTGTTGGTGTACACATCCTGCAGGTAACAGGTGTGGGGGGACAGGTGAGAGACAGGTGAGAGACAGGTGAGGGACAGGTGAGGGACAGGTGAGAGACAGGTGAGGGACATGTGTGGACTTAAAGGAACAGTACAACATTTCAGGAATCTTTTCTCTCTCTAGTTCACCAACAGAAATATTGATCCATCATATGATGACGTCATCAGCGTCATCATACACAACAGTTTCTGTCTCCATGGTGACCAGATGTTTGTGTGGTTTCCATGGCGACAGCACTGACCCGGACGTGGTCCAGCTCCTTGTTGGTTTGCATCAGCTGTTTCTCCAGTTCAACGATCTTC
>NC_133818.1:57500-60000 GCF_043250625.1 Sebastes fasciatus
CGTTGCTTCGTACAAGAGACCGTTGCTATGTGTAACAGACCGTTGCTATGGACACAGCTCTGATGTGGGACTCTGGAGGACTGTTTTTGTGTCTGATTATTGATGTCTTCAGTCAGTAGCCGTGTGATAATCAGGATAATGTTCATCTAGCGGGTCATTGTTGTAAAATAAACCCCGACAGGACGATGAGAGACCTCCGCGGAGCGAAGCGGAAACAATGACCGGCTCGCTGTACATTATCTCTTTAGTATATCTGTTACCTGATGGAGTGTCGAGCTGCTCGGGGAACAGATGAGGACGGCGAGGGGAGGCTGCAGTCACCATGGAGATCCTCTATAGACCGACTCCAGGGAGAGTCTATGGACGAGACCTCACCTCCGGTCTCCGACTGCTCTCCGTCGAACCTGAACAGACAAACAAACCAACTATTTGGAACCGCCACCCCGTGGGAACCTGAGTGGTGCTCATGAGGAAGACTTGTCCATATCCTTGTTAGAGGTCGCCGAGGTAGTCAGAAAGCTCCTTGGCAGCAAGGCGCCAGGGTGGATGAGAATCGCCCTGAGAGGCTGAAGGTCCTGGACATGGTTGGACAGTGTTGGACTGTCTTTACTGACGTGTCTCTTCAGTGTTGCATGGACGTCGGGGACAGTTCTTGTGGAATGGCAGACTGGGGTGGTGGTTCCCATTTTTAAAAAGGGGGGCAGGATGGTGTGCTCCAACTATCGGGTATCACACCGCTGGATAGGAGACTCCGACCGATAGAACCTCAGATCCAGGAGACACAATGTGGACTCCGTCCTGGCTGTGGACCGCTGGACCGGCTCTTCAACCTCGCGGGGCTGTTGGAGGGGTCATGGGAGTTTGTCCATCCAGTCTACATGTGTTTTGGGGACTAGGAGAAGGCTTACGACCGTGTCCCCCAGTATGGGGTACCGGGGTCGTTGTTACGAGTCATCCGGTCCTTCTATAACCGAAGTGAGAGCTGCGTCCGTGTCCTCATCTCCGGTGGGCGTTGGCCTTCGCCAGGGGTTGTCCCTCGTCACAGATCCTGTTTGTGGTTTTCATGGATGGATGGCGGCAAGGAGGGATGGATGGATGGATGGATGGATGGATGGAGGGATGGAGGGGTGGATGGATGGTGGATGGATGGATGGATGGATGGATGGAGGGGTGGATGGATGGATGGATGGATGGACGGGTGGATGGATGGATGGAGGGGCAGAGGGGTGGATGGATGGATGGATGGAGGGGTGGATGGATGGATGGAGGGGTAGAGGGGTGGATGGATGGATGGATGGAGGGGTGGATGGATGGATGGAGGGGTAGAGGGGTGGATGGATGGAGGGGTGGATGGATGGATGGAGGGGTAGAGGGGTGGATGGATGGAGGGGTGGATGGATGGATGGAGGGGTAGAGGGGTGGATGGATGGATGGATGGACGGGTGGATGGATGGATGGAGGGGTAGAGGGGTGGATGGATGGATGGATGGAGGGGTAGAGGGGTGGATGGATGGATGGATGGATGGAGGGGTGGAGGGATATATATGAAGTCTTTAGTATTTTTTGAGACTCACGTGACGGCGTACTGAGCGAAGGACAAATACTCGACCAGAACATCCAGACCTCGATTCTCCTCATTCAGGAACTCTCTGACCCACCTGCAGAGAGACAGACAGGTCAGAGAGAGAGAAGGAGCACGGTGTGTGAGTGAAGGCAGGCAGAGGAGCAGAGACTCCGGTCCTGGAGACCAAAGCTACGGTCTCCCCCGCGTCCTCCGACCGCGGCCAACACTGTTTAACAGCTTCACTAGATACAACCAAGAGGTTTTGGTGCTTCACTGGAGTTTGTGTTGGAGTCTGAGTCTGAACAGCGGAGACACACGAGAGACCATGAGACACACGAGAGACCATGAGACACACGAGAGACCAGGAGACACACGAGAGACCATGAGACACACGAGAGACCAGGAGACACACGAGAGACCAGGAGACACACGAGAGACCAGGAGACACACGAGAGACCGTGAGACACACGAGAGACCGTGAGACACACGAGAGACCATGAGACACACGAGAGACCAGGAGACACACGAGAGACCAGGAGACACACGAGAGACCGTGAGACACACGAGAGACCGTGAGACACACGAGAGACCAGGAGACACACGAGAGACCAGGAGACACACGAGAGACCAGGAGACACACGAGAGACCAGGAGACACACGAGAGACCGTGAGACACACGAGAGACCGTGAGACACACGAGAGACCAGGAGACACACGAGAGACCAGGAGACACACGAGAGACCAGGAGACACACGAGAGACCATGAGACACACGAGAGACCAGGAGACACACGAGAGACCATGAGACACACGAGAGACCATGAGACACACGAGAGACCAGGAGACACACGAGAGACCAGGAGACACACGAGAGACCATGAGACACACGAGAGACCAGGAGACACACGAGAGACCATGAGACACACGAGAGACCATG
>NC_133818.1:756361-808861 GCF_043250625.1 Sebastes fasciatus
CCAGGTACCTGCACAGGTAACACCGGGTAACACCGGGTAACACCAGGTAACACCAGGTAGCACCAGGTAACACCGGGTAACACCGGGTAACACCGGGTAACACCAGGTAACACCAGGTAACACCAGGTAACACCGGGTAACACCGGGTAACACCGGGTAACCTTCACCTGTTACCTGAGTCCAGTCTGAGTACTACTGTATAAATACTATGAGTACTCACTCTATGATTCTCTCCTTCGGGTTGAACGGACCGAGAGAGTCCAGACCCAGTTTACTGATCACCTGATGACACACAGACACATCTAAAGTTACATAGAATAATATAATATCATAATATATATTATAATAATCTATAATAATAATATAATAATCTATAATAATCTAATAATCTAATAATGAAGAGCGTCGTCTGACCAGCCGGACTTTGTGCTCCTCTTCCAGGATGAAGAGTCGGTCTCTGAGGATGAAGAAGTCAGCCGAGTCCAGGACGGCCTTCAGAGGGATCAGACCGACGATCTGAGAGCCCACCACCGGCAGCTTCAGCTCCTGGAGGACCAGAGGAACCGGATCAACTCACTGAAACCTCTGAGACCAACAACTACCACGCGGTAACAATACGACCTCTGACCTCCGCCTCCCTGCAGACCTCCTGGTGCACCGCGTGGAGGGGGGTCAGCTCGCAGTCCAGGATGTTGGTGGACACCTGAGCGATGTTGGCCTCGTCCAGGTACCAGCCCATCCCCTGCACCTTCTGCAGCCGCCCGGGCTGCTCCAGAGACAGGGAGAGGTCACCAGAGAGGTCACCTAGAGGTCGCTAAAGGTCACCTAGAAGTCACTAAAGGTCACCTAGAGGTCACTAAAGGTCACCTAGAAGTCACTGAAGGTCACTAAAGTCACCAAGACATCACTAAAGGTCACCTAGAGGTCACTAAAGGTCACCTAGAAGTCACTAAAGGTCACCTAGAGGTCACTAAAGGTCAGGTAGAGGTGAGTAAAGGTCACCCAGGGGTCAATAAAGGTCACTTAGAGGTGAGTAAAGGTCACACAGAGATCTTTTAAGGTCACACAGAGGTCACTAAAGGTCACACAGAGGTCACTAAAGGTTACCTAGAGGTCACTAAAGGAAGAACAGTGAAGATAGCAGATGAGAACTCAGACTCCCAGCATGCACCTGGTCTTTCCCGCGGCCCTGCTCCCTGAGGTCCAGAGCGATGCGATGAGCCTGCTCCTTGGTGCCGATCAGGTTCACGTTGTAGGCGATGAGGAACTTCCGAGCGCCGGTTACCGTGGCGCCCCACGACGGCACGAACAGGGCGGGGCCGAAGTCAGGGGACCAATCAGGACGCTTCAACTGGAGGACGGAAACACGCTTTACTTCCTGTTGGTTTATTTAGTTAAACGTTGTTTTGGATGTTTTAGTCGTTTTGTAGGACTTTTATTTTGGAAGGAACAACACAGGAAACTCTTGGTCTGACTTTCTGAAGACAGATTTTATGTTTTTGGTTTCACTGAACCTGCTGCTGCCTACTGGTCTCCTACATTTCCCACAATGCCTTGCATGAATAGATGCTAGAAGAGGAAACAGGAAGTAAACTCACCTTGTCAGGTAAGGCCTCGTACTCTCCGGCTCGGACGGACGGGAGACTTCTTCTCGTGTCTCTCCGGGCTGCTTCTCCGTACAGATACACTGTGAGGACATAAAGGGTTAATCAGTCATTGATCGGTTATTGATCGGTCATTGATTAGTTATTGATCGGTTATTGATCGGTCATTGATCAGTCATTGATCAGTTATTGATCGGTTATTGATCGGTCATTGATCAGTCATTGATCAGTCATTGATTAGTTATTGATCGGTCATTGATTAGTTATTGATCGGTTATTGATCGGTCATTGATCAGTCATTGATCAGTTATTGATCGGTTATTGATCAGTTATTGATCGGTTATTGATCGGTCATTGATCAGTCATTGATCGGTTATTGATCGGTCATTGATCAGTCATTGATCAGTCATTGATCGGTTATTGATCGGTCATTGATCGGTCATTGATTGGTTATTGATCGGTCATTGATTGGTTATTGATCGGTCATTGATCGGTTATTGATCGGTCATTGATCGGTCATTGATCAGTTATTGATCGGTCATTGATCGGTCATTGATCGGTGGTAGCGTGGCGTCTCACCGGGGACGTGCAGCATCTCTGCCAGCTTCTGTCCGAAGACGTCGGCGCAGTGGACGCAGTCGTCCATGGAGACGTTCTGGACGGGGATGAAGGGACAGACGTCCAGCGCTCCGGTCCGAGGATGCTCACCTGAACAGGTAACACACACACGGGTCAGCTGCTTCCTGTTGGGTAACACTTCCTGTTGGGTAACACATGTTAATGAGGTAGCTGTGTAACACTTCCTGTTGATGTTAATGAGGTAGACCTGCTGACCTGAGTGTTTGCTCATGTCGATGAGGCTGAAGGCCCGCTGGGCGGCGTTCAGCGCCCCGTCCACCACGGCGGCCGGCGAGCCCACGAAGGTGTAGACGGTCCTGTTGGTGGAGGCTCCGGGGTCGACGTCCAGCAGGCTGCAGCCCGCCGTACCGGAGATGGCCGCCGAGATGGCGTCGATCACCTGACGGCAACGACAACCGGCTTTAATGGTTACCACCAATAGTACAACGCCGTGGTACTGAGATAGTACAACGCCATAGTACTGAGATAGTACAACGCTGTGGTACTGAGATAGTACAACGCTGTGGTACTGAGATAGTACAACGCCATAGTACTGAGATAGTACAACGCTGTGGTACTGAGATAGTACAACGCCGTAGTACTGAGATAGTACAACGCTGTGGTACTGAGATAGTACAACGCCGTAGTACTGAGATAGTACAACGCCGTAGTACTGAGATAGTACAACGCTGTGGTACTGAGATAGTACAACGCCGTAGTACTGAGATAGTACAACGCTGTGGTACTGAGATAGTACAACGCTGTGGTACTGAGATAGTACAACGCCGTAGTACTGAGATAGTACAACGCCGTAGTACTGAGATAGTACAACGCTGTGGTACTGAGATAGTACAATGCCGTAGTACTGAGATAGTACAACGCTGTGGTACTGAGATAGTACAATGCCGTAGTACTGAGATAGTACAATGCCGTAGTACTGAGATAGTACAACGCTGTGGTACTGAGATAGTACAACGCTGTGGTACTGAGATAGTACAACGCCGTAGTACTGAGATAGTACAACGCCGTGGTACTGAGATAGTACAACGCTGTGGTACTGAGATAGTACAATGCCGTAGTACTGAGATAGTACAACGCTGTGGTACTGAGATAGTACAATGCCGTAGTACTGAGATAGTACAACGCTGTGGTACTGAGATAGTACAATGCCGTAGTACTGAGATAGTACAACGCTGTGGTACTGAGATAGTACAACGCTGTGGTACTTGTACTTTACGTTACTTGTACTGAGTGTTTCTCTTTAATACTCAACAGACTGAGACAACATGCAGCTAATCATTTAGAACATAGAGATATATGTAGAACAGATCTAGAGATATAGATCTAGGTATATAGATCTAGGTATATGTAGAACAGATATAGATATATAGATCTAGAGGTATATATATAGAGAGATATGTATAAGAGGTTAAATAGACGAACCTGTTGGTCTCGACCTTCAGAGAAGTTTGGAACACACTCCACCAGCTGAGCCATGATGACTGAATGAAGACCAGAGACCAGTTACACCTCTCTAAAACCACCAGCCCCCCACAACCCCTCAGAAACCCTCCTACAACCCTCCTACAACCCTCCTACAACCCTCCTACAACCCTCCTATAACCCTCCTATAACCCTCCTACACCCCCCCCTCTGTGTAAACAGGAGTCCAGAGGTCTGAATGATCAAACGGTTCTGAGGTTCAGCTGACTGACAATCATTACAGAGACTCTCTGAGACTCTGTACACAAACACTCAGTACTACCATTCAATACTAGTACTACTACTATACAATACTACCTACAGATACTACTACTACTACCTACAGACCAACACTCAGTACTACCATTCAATACTAGTACTACTACAGATACTACTACTACTACCTAGAGATGTACTATGTCCCAGAACTCAATAGTACTCAGTAGTACTCAGTAGTACTCAGTAGTACTCAGTAGTACTCAGTAGTACTCAGTATACATCCGGTCACGTTCTGCAGGATGAAGCCAGCCGGCTGTTCTGACCCACAATCCTTTGCACCGCGGATCTATGAGCTAGAGGGTCAAAGGTCAACTGTGTCCCGGCAACGTTCATACTGCCGGCTACAGTAGTACTCTGTGAGGGCTACAGTAGTACTCTGTGAGGGCTACAGTAGTACTCTGTGAGGGCTACAGTAGTACTCTGTGAGGGCTACAGTAGTACTCTGTGAGGGCTACAGTAGTACTCTGTGAGGGCTACAGTAGTACTTTGTGAGGGCTACAGTAGTACTTTGTGAGGGCTACAGTAGTACTTTGAGGGCTACAGTAGTACTTTGAGGGCTACAGTAGTACTTTGAGGGCTACAGTAGTACTTTGTGAGGGCTACAGTAGTACTCTGTGAGGGCTACAGTAGTACTTTGTGAGGGCTACAGTAGTACTTTGTGAGGGCTACAGTAGTACTTTGTGAGGGCTACAGTAGTACTTTGTGAGGGCTACAGTAGTACTCTGTGAGGGCTACAGTAGTACTCTGTGAGGGCTACAGTAGTACTCTGTGAGGGCTACAGTAGTACTTTGTGAGGGCTACAGTAGTACTTTGAGGGCTACAGTAGTACTTTGAGGGCTACAGTAGTACTTTGAGGGCTACAGTAGTACTTTGTGAGGGCTACAGTAGTACTCTGTGAGGGCTACAGTAGTACTTTGTGAGGGCTACAGTAGTACTTTGTGAGGGCTACAGTAGTACTTTGTGAGGGCTACAGTAGTACTCTGTGAGGGCTACAGTAGTACTCTGTGAGGGCTACAGTAGTACTCTGTGAGGGCTACAGTAGTACTCTGTGAGGGCTACAGTAGTACTCTGTGAGGGCTACAGTAGTACTCTGTGAGGGCTACAGTAGTACTCTGTGAGGGCTACAGTAGTACTTTGTGAGGGCTACAGTAGTACTCTGTGAGGGCTACAGTAGTACTTTGTGAGGGCTACAGTAGTACTCTGTGAGGGCTACAGTAGTACTCTGTGAGGGCTACAGTAGTACTCTGTGAGGGCTACAGTAGTACTTTGTGAGGGCTACAGTAGTACTCTGTGAGGGCTACAGTAGTACTCTGTGAGGGCTACAGTAGTACTCTGTGAGGGCAGCAGTAGTACTCTGTGAGGGCTACAGTAGTACTCTGTGAGGGCTACAGTAGTACTCTGTGAGGGCTACAGTAGTACTCTGTGAGGGCTACAGTAATACTTTGTGAGGGCAGCAGTAGTACTCTGTGAGGGCTACAGTAGTACTTTGTGAGGGCTACAGTAGTACTCTGTGAGGGCTACAGTAGTACTTTGTGAGGGCAGCAGTAGTACTTTGTGAGGGCTACAGTAGTACTCTGTGAGGGCTACAGTAGTACTCTGTGAGGGCTACAGTAGTACTTTGTGAGGGCAGCAGTAGTACTTTGTGAGGGCAGCAGTAGTACTCTGTGAGGGCTACAGTAGTACTTTGTGAGGGCTACAGTAGTACTTTGTGAGGGCTACAGTAGTACTTTGTGAGGGCTACAGTAGTACTCTGTGAGGGCTACAGTAGTACTCTGTGAGGGCTACAGTAGTACTTTGTGAGGGCTACAGTAGTACTTTGTGAGGGCTACAGTAGTACTTTGTGAGGGCAGCAGTAGTACTCTGTGAGGGCTACAGTAGTACTCTGTGAGGGCTACAGTAGTACTTTGTGAGGGCAGCAGTAGTACTTTGTGAGGGCAGCAGTAGTACTTTGTGAGGGCAGCAGTAGTACTTTGTGAGGGCAGCAGTAGTACTTTGTGAGGGCTACAGTAGTACTCTGTGAGGGCTACAGTAGTACTTTGTGAGGGCTACAGTAGTACTCTGTGAGGGCTACAGTAGTACTTTGTGAGGGCTACAGTAGTACTCTGAGGGCTACAGTAGTACTTTGTGAGGGCAGCAGTAGTACGTAGTAAAAGTACAAATACAAAGTGTGAGATGTGTTTCTCTAGTAACAGTAACGGGACTGAACCTGAACAGAAGTTTAAACTCTGAAATAAAACCTCAAACAAACTCACATCACATCTACTGACTGGTTCCTGGTTCCTGGTTCCTGGTCCCTGGATCCTGGACCCTGGTTCTTGTCTCTTGGTTCCTGGTTCTTGTCTCCAGGTTCCTGTCTCTTGGTTCCTGGTTCCTGGTCCCTGGACCCTGGTTCTTGTCTCTTGGTTCCTGGTTCTTGTCTCCAGGTTCCTGTCTCTTGGTTCCTGGTTCCTGGTCCCTGGACCCTGGACCCTGGTTCATGTCTCTTGGTTCCTGGTTCCTGGTTCTTGTCTCTTGGTTCCTGGTCCCTGGACCCTGGACCCTGGTTCTTGTCTCTTGGTTCCTGGTTCCTGGTCCCTGGACCCTGGACCCTGGTTCTTGTCTCCTGGTTCCTGGCTCCAGGTTCCTGTCTCTTGGTTCCTGGTTCCTGGTTCTTGTCTCTTGGTTCCTGGTTGGGTTAAATATTTGAGAGAGTTACATCACATGAAGCCGACCTCCAGCAGACCGTGAACGGTTAATCAGTGATCCGACAGCTGATTGGTTCAGAGGGAGAACAACAGGTCCTCCTCTTGGTGGACTCAAGAGGTCTGAGAGACCAGACCTGTCCTCCTCTTGGTGGACTCAGGAGGTCTGAGAGACCAGACCGGTCCTCCTCTTGGCGGACTCAGGAGGTCTGAGAGACCAGACCGGTCCTCCTCTTGGTGGACTCAGGAGGTCTAAGAGACCAGACCTGTCCTCCTCTTGGTGGACTCAGGAGGTCTGAGAGACCAGACCAGTCCTCCTCTTGGTGGACTCAGGAGGTCTGAGAGACCAGACCGGTCCTCCTGTTGGTGGACTCAGGAGGTCTGAGAGACCAGACCGGTCCTCCTCTTGGTGGACTCAGGAGGTCTGAGAGACCAGACCTGTCCTCCTCTTGGTGGACTCAGGAGGTCTAAGAGACCAGACCTGTCCTCCTCTTGGTGGACTCAGGAGGTCTGAGAGACCAGACCTGTCCTCCTGTTGGTGGACTCAGGAGGTCTGAGAGACCAGACCGGTCCTCCTCTTGGTGGACTCAGGAGGTCTGAGAGACCAGACCGGTCCTCCTCTTGGTGGACTCAGGAGGTCTGAGAGACCAGACCTGTCCTCCTGTTGGTGGACTCAGGAGGTCTGAGAGACCAGACCGGTCCTCCTCTTGGTGGACTCAGGAGGTCTGAGAGACCAGACCAGTCCTCCTCTTGGTGGACTCAGGAGGTCTGAGAGACCAGACCGGTCCTCCTCTTGGTGGACTCAGGAGGTCTGAGAGACCAGACCGGTCCTCCTCTTGGTGGACTCAGGAGGTCTGAGAGACCAGACCAGTCCTCCTCTTGGTGGACTCAGGAGGTCTGAGAGACCAGATGTACTGGACTCTCTGAGGCTCATTAAGAGGATCATCTGTTTCCCTTTTATTGATCATGTTTCTCAGATCAGATGATCAATAATCAACCTCCTGATGAGGTCAGCGTTAGAACTAACACTAATGAACTAACGGGACATTGATCAGCTCAAACTCTGAATGGATGAACGTTGTGACGTCTGGTTTGTTTTCAACAGGTGATGAAGAACTTTGAGCTGCTGAACTGTTTTATGACTTCAACGTCAGATCTTTATGATTTTTATGATTTTATTGACGTTCAGTAACAAATGTGATCAAACTGTCTCTGCAGCTCAGACAGCAACATGGACTCCTGGTTCCTGGTCCTCTTCACTCTGGGTGAGACAACTTCACTACTATATATAGACATATACATATAGATATATGTATATGTCTATATATGTATATATAGATATATGTATATATATCTATATATACATATATATATATACACGTTTATATACGTGTGACTATAGCAGGTCTCATTAACTCTTCACTCTGGGTTAGACAACTTCACTACTATATATACATATAGACATATACATATAGATATATGTATATGTCTATATGTATATATATATATGTATATATATATATATACACGTTTATATACGTGTGACTATAGCAGGTTTCATTAACTCTTCACTCTGGGTTAGACAACTTCACTTTGTTCTTTTACTGTGGACGTTTCAGGAGGAGTCAGGATGATGTACAGGGTTTGTTTAGAGCTGCATATATATATATATACTACTATACTACACTATACTATACTACTACTATACTACTACTACTACTACTATACTACTACTACTACTACTACTACCGTAAAAAAACGACTTCTTCCTATCAACTAATTATTGTAATAATGATCTGTCTCCTCATAGTGGTTCATCTGGCCTCAAGAACTGGAGCTCAGAACACCACAACAACACCTACAGCTACTACTGGTGTTCCTACTACTACTACTACTACTACTTTAAATACTACTACTCTTGCTCCTGCTACTGATACTACTGGTCCTACTACTGCTGGTCCTACTACTACTGCTGATCCTACTACTGCAGGTCCTACTACTGCTGATTCTACTACTGCTAGTCCTACTACTGCTGATCCTACTATTACTGCTGATCCTACTACTGCTGATTCTACTACTGCTGGTCCTACTACTACTACTACTACTTTAAATACTACTACTCTTGCTCCTGCTACTGATACTACTGGTCCTACTACTGCTGGTCCTACTACTACTGCTGATCCTACTACTGCAGGTCCTACTACTGCTGATTCTACTACTGCTAGTCCTACTACTGCTGATCCTACTATTACTGCTGATCCTATTACTGCTGATCCTACTACTGCTGATTCTACTACTGCTGGTCCTACTACTACTTCTCCTACTACTACTGCTGATCCTACTACTGCTGGTCCTACTACTGCTAGTGCTACTGCTGGTCCTACTACTGCTGATCCTACTATTACTGCTGATCCTACTACTGCTGATTCTACTACTGCTGATCCTACTACTACTGCTGATCCTACTACTGCAGGTCCTACTACTGCTGATTCTACTACTGCTAGTCCTACTACTGCTGATCCTACTATTACTGCTGATCCTACTACTGCTGATTCTACTACTGCTGGTCCTACTACTACTTCTCCTACTACTACTGCTGATCCTACTACTGCTGGTCCTACTACTGCTAGTGCTACTGCTGGTCCTACTACTGCTGATCCTACTATTACTGCTGATCCTACTACTGCTGATTCTACTACTGCTGGTCCTACTACTACTTCTCCTACTACTACTGCTGATCCTACTACTGCTGGTCCTACTACTGCTAGTGCTACTGCTGGTCCTACTACTGCTGGTCCTACTACTGCTGGCCCTACTACTACTTCTCCTACTACTACTGCTGATCCTACTACTGCAGGTCCTACTACTGCTGATCCTACTACTGCTGGTCCTACTACTGCTGGTCCTACTACTGCTGATCCTACTACTGCTAGTCCTACTGCTGCTCCTACTACTACTACTACTTTAAATACTACTACTCTTGCTCCTGCTACTGATACTACTGGTCCTACTACTGCTGATCCTACTGCTGCTCCTACTACTACTACTTCTACTTTAAATACTACTACTCTTGCTCCTGCTACTACTGCTGCTGGTCCTACTACTGTTGATCCTACTGCTGCTCCTACTACTACTACTACTTCTACTTTAAATACTACTACTCTTGCTCCTGCTACTGATACTACTGATCCTACTACTGCTGATCCTACTACTGCTGGTCCTACTACTGCTGATCCTACTGCTGCTCCTACTACTACCACTACTACTTTAAATACTACTACTCTTGCTCCTGCTACTGATACTACTGATCCTACCACTACTACTGCTTTGAATACTACTACTTTTGATCCTACTACTACTACTACTCCTACTACTGCTCCTACTGCTACTGCTACTGCTTCTCCTTATCCTACTACTACTACTGCTCCTACTGCTACTACTACTGCTGCTCCTAATCCTACTACTGCTACTACTACCAGTACTACTACTACTACTGCTGCTACTCCTTCTCCTTATCCTACTACTACTACTACTGCTCCTACTGCTACTACTACTGCTGCTCCTAATCCTACTACTGCTACTACTACCAGTACTACTACTACTACTGCTGCTACTCCTTCTCCTTATCCTACTACTACTACTACTGCTCCTACTGCTACTGCTACTGCTTCTCCTTATCCTACTACTACTACTGCTCCTACTGCTACTACTACTGCTGCTCCTAATCCTACTACTACTACTACTACCAGTACTACTACTACTACTACCAGTACTACTACTACTACTACCAGTACTACTCCTACCAGCACTACTCCCCCTACCACCACTCCTCTGGTGTGTGATAATGGTGGGGTATCACTGAACGGGGTCTGTATCTGTCCTGATGAATGGACCGGAGAGACCTGCTCAGAAGGTAAGTCGGGTTTAACAACAACAGTACAAGAAAACGTAAAGATCTTCAACAACGCAGCTCATCGGTCATTAAACTTATCCTCATAGAAAACTTCTGCCAAGTCGAAGAGTTGGAGGGTTTCAGTTTCCCAATCACACCCATCGGCTGGTTCGCTTATTCTAAAGAAACTTGTCCAAAAGGAACGAGTGGTGGTAAGTTTCTACCATCCATCGAGGTATCAGTCTGGTCGGGTACACCATAATATACAGCACTTTAAATTCCACTGTTTCCATCCAGCTGGTAAACCCCGGGCTTCCACCAGATGTTCCACCAAGAACGGACAGCCGAGTTTCCAGCGTCCGCCACAGGTCCTCCAGTGTGACCAGACGCTCAGCGACTTACAACAAAATGTGAGAAAGACTGTTTTTTTTACAGTAAATGGTGGAGACACACCTGAATGTCCAGACAGTTCCAGTTTGATATACGATCCTTTTTCAGTTTAGAATAACGTAGGACCACTATCCTAGAAGGTACTACTCTATCTCCAGGAGGTACTAATCTAACCACTGTCCCAGAAGGTACTACTCTATCTCCAGGAGGTAGTAATCTAATCACTGTCCCCGAAGGTACTACTCTATCTCCAGGAGGTAGTAATCTAATCACTGTCCCAGAAGGTACTACTTTATCTCCAGGAGGTAGTAATCTAATCACTGTCCCCGAAGGTACTACTCTATCTCCAGGAGGTAGTAATCTAACCACTGTCCCAGAAGGTACTACTCTATCTCCAGCAGGTAGTAATCTAACCACTGTCCCAGAAGGTACTACTCTATCTCCAGGAGGTACTAATCTAACCACTGTCCCAGAAGGTACTACTCTATCTCCAGGAGGTAGTAATCTAATCACTGTCCCCGAAGGTACTACTCTATCTCCAGCAGGTACTAATCTAACCACTGTCCCAGAAGGTACTACTCTATCTCCAGCAGGTACCAATCTAACCACTGTCCCAGAAGGTACTACTCTATCTCCAGGAGGTAGTAATCTAACCACTGTCCCAGAAGGTACTACTCTATCTCCAGGAGGTACCAATCTAACCACTGTCCCAGAAGGTACTACTCTATCTCCAACAGGTAGTAATCTAACCACTGTCCCAGAAGGTACTACTCTATCTCTAGGAGGTACTAATCTAACCACTGTCCCTGAAGGTACTACTCTATCTCCGGGAGGTAGTAATCTGTCCCAGAAGGTACTACTCTATCTCCAGGAGGTACCAATCTAACCACTGTCCCAGAAGGTACTACTCTATCTCCAGGAGGTAGTAATCTGTCCCTGAAGGTACTACTCTAACTCCATGAATAATGTGTTTCCTGTCTCAGCTCACCAGTCCGGAGGATTTAGAGAAGCTGGCGGCGAGCACTCAGATTCTGACCTCCAAACCTGAAGAGCTGACGGCTGAAAACATCACGGCAGCAGCTCAGATCGCCAACACGCTGCTGCTGTCGCCAAACGCCACCGAGGTACGAACCACAGAACTGAGGAACTATGATATACTACTGTGTATACTACTATGATATAGTCATCGTAGCTTGTACTCATCGTGTTAATGTTTGTGTTGCAGAGTGTCCGGGTGTCAGCGGTAGCAACCGTCAGCCAGCTGCTGAACGCCAGCACGCCGGACGGTGGCGAGGAAGACAACGCTATGCTGGGGTAAACACCATCTCACCACCAGTTCAGGCTTTGATTTCAGCTTTAAGATGACGTCTTCTATACATTTATATCTACAGCCTGACGGTGACCCTGGACCAGCTCGCGGTCAACCTCAGCCTCAGTGTCGGCGCGTCCCGGTCTCAGGTGGTTCAACCGAACCTGGTGGTCCTGTCGGCTCAGATCCCTGCAGCCGACACTCAGGGGGTCCAGTTCACGTCTCTCTCAGGTCAGGGTCGTTTCTAACTGATGATTCGGACCTGGTTTTATCCAACCAGAAAAGGAGTTTAGAAGGTTTAGAAATATAAACTAAATAAAATAAAACAACGACAAATAATTAAATATAAACTTAATAAAAAAAATAAAAAAGACAAATAATTAAAAATAAAGAAATTAAAGAAATTAAAAAATTAAAAAAACGACAAACTAAAAATAAACAAACCAAAATAAAAAACGACAAATAATAAAAAATTTAATAAAAACGACTAAATAAATAAATATAAAATAAATAAAATAATATAATGTCAATTAATTAAAAATAAACTAAATAAAATAAATTAAAAAATATATCTATTTAAAAAAAAAAAATTAAGAATCAAACAGATGGAATAGAAATAGTGTGCCCTTCTAGTTTTATCTGATCTTGTGTCCTGCTACAGGTCTGAGAGAGTCTACATTATGTCCAGGTTATATGAGGTGGTTCAGTTTAATTAGTCCAAAATCCACATGGAGGTGCTGCTGTGGTGTTATTTAATCTGCTGGATAAAACAGTAAAGCTTTTTATGGTTTTATGATTATTCAGCTTTGTGTCCTACTCTGTTTGGTCTCTTTGTTCTTCTCGTCTTCTTCATTTAAACACCAGTAACAATATAATCTATCTGATGTCCAACGCGAGTAAACGTCCATAAATCCACTTGGAAATCAAAGAAAACAGACGCTTAATAGAAGCTTTCTTCAGTAATCTAAGACATGAACGCAGTATCACACCAGCTTGATCAAAGTGAAACAGAAGTAATGTGTAGATGATAAAAGCCTCGGTACTCACCAGATGATGCAGCGTTGTCTTGATGTGGAGGTCCTACGGGAGCCTGAAAGAGGCAAAAATAATCAACATTTAATTCATACGTTCACTATTCTGTAAACAAACATCTCAAAGATATCGGAGCATCGTGAGTCGTCGTCTTTAGAAGTTAAACTCTGTTTCTCTGTAGGAACGTCTGGCAGCTTCGTAGCCGACCGCATTCAGCTGAACACCAACACGTCAACGGTCGTGGTGGAAAACGGGTTCATAGCCGACGCCGTGGTCTACGTACGATTCCCACCAGGTGAGGTTTCTACTCTTGAGTGATTCTACTAGCTGGGCGGT
The DNA here is from genome assembly GCF_043250625.1 of Sebastes fasciatus. Classification (NCBI taxonomy): domain Eukaryota; kingdom Metazoa; phylum Chordata; class Actinopteri; order Perciformes; family Sebastidae; genus Sebastes; species Sebastes fasciatus. Next base: position 769,985 of record NC_133818.1, read on the forward strand.
TGACTGTAAACGTTATTTTAGTAATAAACTACCCGTAGTTTCACCTGATGTTCTCCACAAAGTTCTTCCATGTTCTACTAATAAGAACGTAAATGTGTTTCTCTGGTGAAGACGAAGCGTTCGGCGTTCGGCAGAAGCCGGCGAACGTCTCGCTGGGCTTCGTCCTCTACCAGAACGATCGTTTCTTCAGGTCGAGGCGCTACAGGCCGCGGCGGACCACCATCAGGGTCCTGTCGGCCACCGTCCAAGGTCAGGGGCGCCGCGTGGTGCCGCAACACGTGGAGATGCTGTTCAGACCAACGGTAAGAAAACCTTCTGTCTCTGGAACTGGCTAGTTAGCTCGCTAGCTTGTCTGTGTAGCTTTTTAGTGACTAATAAAGATAGAGTTGTAGATGTTGTATCTGCTGCTGTTTCAGGTGATGAACGGGACGTCTCTGTTCGACTTCGCTTGTGTTTTCTGGGACTACGATCTGCAGGACTGGAGCACCGCCGGCTGCTCTAAAGGAAACGCTTCCGACGGACTCCTCCGATGTTTCTGCAACCACACCACCAACTTCGCCGCTCTCTGGGTGAACAAACTCTGCACCGACATGTTGACGAGTTTAACATCAAACTGACGTTTTATCGGACTGAACTCGTGATTGTGTGTTTCTGTTTCAGTCGTTCAGAGCGAACTATGAATACGCTGAAGCCCTCGGCGCCATTTCTGTTGTCGGACTTTCCTTTTCTATTCTGGGTTTGATCGTTACGATAATTCATCACCTTAAAGTCAAGTAGGACCACGTTACGTTGTAGATTATATTTATGGAGCTGCTAGTGTGAGTACTTTTACTACTCTAAATGATCTCAATACTTCTTTCTTCCATCTTTAGCTTTCAGAAAAAGGACGAGGACGAAGTCAAGGACTCCCAGATCGCTCTGCTGTCTATCTGCTTCAGCCTGCTGGCCTTCATCATCACCTTCGTCACCGGAGTCGGAAACTCCAGCAGACGGGACGCTCCGGTGGAGGTCGACACCCGAACCAACGCCATCCTGGACTCCGATGAACACGTGGAGCCAGACGGAGGCTCGTGTTCGGCGGTGGCAGCTCTGCTTCACTTCTTCCTGTTAGCCACCTTCGTGTGGAACAGCGTTTACGGCACTGTGATGCTGCGGGTCAAGGACCATAGTCTTCCTGCGTTCTGGACGCCACTCAGCTTCGCCGTAGGATGGGGTACGAGGTTCAACAAACCACAACCAAACACTCAGAAAAATAATCCAACCCAGACTGACAGTCTGCAGCCATGTTAGCATTTCTGTGCTTTGAGCTAAATGCTAACATGCTCACAATGGTTCATAGGGTTAGCATGTTAGCATGCAGCTAAGTCCAGCGGGGGCTGATGAATGTCATCAGTTCTGCAGCTATTTGGTCATAAACCAAAGTTGTTGTTGTCCAACTTTCAACTTTGGATACATATTTTGGTGGTGGGAGAAACCGGGGAACCCGGAGTAAACCCACGCGAACACGGGGAGAACATGGTGCCAGTGCTAACCACAGCACCGCCCTGGTCATAAGCCAAAGTTCCAGCGTATCATCTGATTTGGCGTAGGTTTTACGCCGGATGTCCTTCCTGACGTAACCACCATTCACAGAGCACTGGGGGGGATACATCTTTTGGTGGTTGGAGAAACCGGAGAACCCGGAGTAAACCCACGCGGATTATCTGATTTGGTATAGGTTTTACACCGGATGCCCTCCCTGATGCAACCCACCAACCCACAATATTTTTACTTTCTGTGTCGTCTCAGGAGTCCCGGCCGCCATCATGGCGATCACACTGGGCGCCACCTACAGCGTGGACGACCCCCTGGGATACCGACAGGAGGAGTTGTGCGTCCATTACTGTTGTTATTCATTCAATAGTTTATTATCTGTGAGACGTCTAGTTTTAATCTGAACTCGGTTGTTTTCTTTGTTAGTTGCTGGCTCGCCGCTCTGGACCAGAACAAACGGTTCCACTTTGGGAAGCCCATGTTTTGGGGTTTCCTGCTTCCTGTCAGTCTGATCCTGATCTACAACATGGTTCTGTTGGTTCTGATCCTGAAAAGGTAACGAGTCCTCATCCGTCCTCTCCTGATTTCACTTTAACAACAACGTTGTTCTTTAAATATTACGACTTTGTCATCGATATCTTGTAGCATCAAAGAGTTTTCGTGGAAGAAGTTCCTCAACAGTTTCTCACTGGTGGTAGTACTGGGTCTGTCCTGGTCTCTGGGGTACCTGGTTCTGGTCACTACCGGACACACCCACCTGGTCTTCAGCATCCTCTTCTGCCTCTGTACAACCACACAGGTGCGTTTTTTGTTTAACAGTTTATACGGTTTATTTGTTTGTAAAGGATCAAGTGGCTCCAGCTTCAGGTTCTAAACCTCCAAGTTCATTTACAGGAAAACACTAAAAACCAGCCTGAATGTTTTAAAATAAATAATAAACTAATCTTCATGTTGTTGTTTTCAGGGTTTTCAGGGGGTTCAGATATTCGTCCTCTTCACCGCCAGAGAGCAGTCGTTCAGAGAAGCCGTGTCGTGGTCCGTTAAGAAGGTCTCGTCGGTCAACATCCAGCTGAAAGACACAAAGTACAGACTGCAGAGGAACTGGAGTACGACCGTCTCCGAGAGCTACCGAGACATCAGAGACCTGAACTAGTCCTACGGAGACCTGAGAGACCTCTACTAGTCCTACGGAGACCTGAGAGACCTCTACTAGTCCACCAAAACCCTGCAGCAACCCGGACCTTCACAATGCAGAGAACTGTAAGCTAACATCGACCTTTAGAGGAACTCCTACCTGTTGATGATGCCTCCTGGACCCCAGAGTAGAAACCACATTTCCCAGAATGCATAGCAGCAGAAGCCAGAAGCCTGGAGGCCGTCTGAGAGAATAAGAACAAAAACACTGATGAATGTTGATTTAATCTGCACGCACTACAAAGTGACTTTCTTTCACAATTTTAACGTATTTGAAATTCATCATTTGACACGTTTTATATTTCTACTTCAATAGTACTAGATTGTACTTATTCAGTTTGATGTGACGTTTTAGTTTAAACTTTTTGAGCAGCTTTGTGACTGAAAGATAGCGATGATATTTGATATATTTACTGTAAATACTGATAACTGATGAACTGCAATAATTAATTAATGAATTATTAAGACTGGTGATTGTTACAGAAGCCTGTTGATCAAACGTGTAACTTTAAATAAAACATCTTTTATTAAAGGAATAATTCCACATGTTATTGTTCAGTCTAAAACTATTCTTTTAATAATCTGAGCTGGTGTTTTAGTGGTCCAACCAGCACCAGTTTGACCAGTTTATGATGGTTTGCTGTTGTTTTATCAGTCGGGGTTCGAGTTATACTGGGAACACTGGGATCAGTGAGCCGCTAGAGGGCGTCAGAAGACAAACAACTGGTTCTCTCTCTCTCTCTCTCTCTCTCTCTCTCTGTCTCTCTCTCTCTCTCTCTCTCTCTCTCTCTCTCTCTCTCTCTCTCTCTCTCTCTCTCTCTCTCTCTCTCTCTCTCTCTCTCTCTCTCTCTCTCTCTCTCTCTCTCTCTCTCTCTCTCTCTCTCTCTCTCTCTCTCTCTCTCTCTCTCTCTCTCTCTCTCTCTCTCTCAGCACTAAAACTAAACAACATGTTTTCTTTGAGGCCTGTTGGTTGTTTTCCTCCGCGCGCGCGCACACACACACACACACACACACACACACACACACACACACAGTTAGTTAGTGTTAGAACACATAAAGCTGTTTATTGTTCTGACGTAGCGTCGTCACGTCTGTTCCAGCGACTCGTTATTCTTTATATACGTTGAGTTCACCTGAGAGCTGCAGGGTGGCTTGTTTTCTGTGTGGGGGTGTGCAGGCGAGGCGGGTGGAGTCTGGAGCTCATTACAACCTCAGATCTGCTCTGAATGGAAGCAGATGTGAGTTACAGTTAGAGGGGGTTTCCTCCACGCACAAACCTGAGGCCGTAGGACAACATGTCCCCGTGGTCATGAAGAAGACAACATGTCTCCGTGGTCATGAAGAAGACAACATGTCTCCGTGGTCATGAAGAAGACAACATGTCCCCGTGGTCATGAAGACGACAACATGTCTCCGTGGTCATGAAGAAGACAACATGTCTCCGTGGTCATGAAGAAGACAACATGTCTCCGTGGTCATGAAGACGACAACATGTCTCCGTGGTCATGAAGAAGACAACATGTCCCCGTGGTCATGAAGAAGACAACATGTCCCCGTGGTCATGAAGAAGACAACATGTCTCCGTGGTCATGAAGAAGACAACATGTCCCCGTGGTCATGAAGACGACAACATGTCTCCGTGGTCATGAAGAAGACAACATGTCCCCGTGGTCATGAAGACGACAACATGTCTCCGTGGTCATGAAGAAGACAACATGTCCCCGTGGTCATGAAGAAGACAACATGTCTCCGTGGTCATGAAGAAGACAACATGTCTCCGTGGTCATGAAGAAGACAACATGTCTCCGTGGTCATGAAGACGACAACATGTCCCCGTGGTCATGAAGACGACAACATGTCCCCGTGGTCATGAAGACAACACGTCCCCGTGGTCATGAAGACGACAACACGTCCCCGTGGTCATGAAGACGACAACACGTCCCCGTGGTCATGAAGACGACAACACGTCCCCGTGGTCATGAAGACGACAACACGTCCCCGTGGTCATGAAGACGACAACACGTCTCCGTGGTCATGAAGAAGACAACATGTCTCCGTGGTCATGAAGAAGACAACACGTCTCCGTGGTCATGAAGAAGACAACATGTCTCCGTGGTCATGAAGAAGACAACATGTCCCCGTGGTCATGAAGACGACAACATGTCTCCGTGGTCATGAAGACGACAACATGTCTCCGTGGTCATGAAGAAGACAACATGTATGCGGGACAGCCTGCCGTGTGTCGCTCACACCCTCCAGCTGGCTGTTAACGAGGCTCTTTAGACACAGAGAAGTACTCGTATCAGTACTCGGTATCAGTACTCGGTATTGGTACTCATATCGGTATTCGGTATCAGTACTCGGTATCAGTACTCGGTATTGGTACTCGTATCGGTACTCGGTATCAGTACTCGGTATCAGTACTCGGTATTGGTACTCGTATCGGTATTCGGTATCGGTACTCGGTATCAGTACTCAGAGGAACGCTGATGAGGTTTCCAGGAGGATCTCCTCGGCGGCGTGCTGCAGCGTTCCCTGTCTGGCTGTTTACTGGTTCCACTGGTTCCACTGGTTCCACTGGTTCCATTGGTTAACGCCGTGTGTGTCTGTTGGTACCGTATGTGGGATTCTTCATACGTGTTCCCATGTGTTGGAACCCGACTCTGAATCCCCAGGACCAATCAACTCCTGCCAGGACCAATCAGCTCCTGCCAGGACCAATCAGCGACGGCGTTCTACAGGCCGGGGTGGTTGGGGGTTGAGCGCGGCGGTGGTTTGGACGGAGGCCCGGTTGTGGAGGGAAGGCCTCCCCGGCTGCTCCACAGTAATCTGATGGACTCTTTAATGACGGTGATGAGAGCAGCAGAGTGGAAACATCTGTAGAGACGAGTGATGAAGACGAGGACACGGAAATAAATAAAGACCACCGACGACAACAACTACTACTAGAGTTGTCTTGATACCGGTATCGGTATCAAGACAACTCCAACAACTAGAGAGGACCTGGACCGTCACATCAAAGTACTCCTTAGGTTCACGTTTGAGGTACTTCTACTTCCTACCAGAGAGTAATATTATGTGTTTATTAACTCAATCTGTCACCAGTTACCTTCAGGGGCGCAAAACTGCGTCAGTGCAATTTTTCAATTTAGCCGCTGAAGACAGGAGACGTAAATGTCTTCAGATGAGCAGAGAGAGCCACAAACTGAGATCTGATGTTGAGCTGGAGGCGCGTTGTGCACCGCCGGAGAACCGCACCGCTGCTGAAGTTTAAATATTGGATAGTTCACAACAACATTCACCCCGATAGATTCAGATACAACATTATGTACGGAGCGCGTTTTTTAGTGCAGGAGCTTAATTTATGGGTGCGGTACGTTTGTATAGATAAGCGCATTTTTATTGACAGAGCATATTTAGATGGCTGGAGCGCATTTTTACGGGTGGAGTGCGTTTTAATGGCTGGAGCGCATTTGTATAGCTATAGCGCATTTTTACAGGTGGAGCACATTTTTTAGAGGTGTGGAGCATTATTATGGGTGGAGCGAATTTGCATGTTTAAAACGCATTTTTATGAGTGGAGCACATTTTTTATAGGTGGGGCGCATTTTTACGGGTGGAGTGCGTTATTATAGCAAGAGCGCATTTTTATGGGTGGAGCATATTTGTATAGCTGGAGCGCATTTTTACGGGTGGAGTGTATTTTTATAGCTGGAGTGCATTTTTATGGGTGGGGCACATTGTTATGGGTGGAGTTCATTTCTATAACTGGAGCGCATTAGTATGGACGGAGCGCATTTTAATGGGTGGGGTGTGTATGAGGGCTTGTTTACTCAGAAGACCAGGCCTTTAACAGTCGAGCACATTTTTGATCCGTGGTTTTTCATTGGGGCTTTTTTATTTTTTAATAAACGTGATATTGTAACGGATGAAGCACGCTATTTAATCAACGAAGCGCATTTTATAAGTGGTGCGTGTTTTTAATATTGCTTTTTGAATTGTTTTGTTTTGATAGAGCGCATGTTTTTTTCTTTAATGGAGTACGTTTTATAATTAATGGAGTTTCTTTTATCTTTAATCTGTGGAACATGTTTTTGTTACGTCTTTTTATATTGTTGTTACGTTAAATGTTTAACGAGTGAAACGTGTTCGGAGCGCGTTTTATTCATTTCAATCAGTGGAGCGCGTTTTTACCGTCACGTTTATGTCCTTTCAAAGTAAAAGACATGTTGTGAGAGTCTGGTGGTCGTCGGCCGTCAGCCGTCAGCCGACTGCTGACAGAGTGAGAGGTCTGCTGTGAATGAAGCTCTTTGTTTCACCTTGGACGCTGTTTACACTCAGAGCTCTGACAGCCGATTGGTCGCTGACGGCGAGCTGATGTCAGCTCATGTTTCTAAACCTCACGGAGGACTCAGGTGGAGTCAGTCAGAGGTTCCTTCACTGTTTCACCTGTTTGAGAGGACAGAGATCCTCGATGGACGCAGTGCTCCCGTCTGTCCACTGAGTCCACTGAGACATGGACATGTCTCTGAAACGGCTGGTTTTACACATGAAGTCTGGTTCAGACCGAAGGCTGTTCCTGCTCCACTGTCAACACGTTAACGTTCACATCCAGCAACAACTGTCAGTGGTGGAGGAAGTATTCAGGTCATTTACTGCAGTAAAAGTACTAATACTACACTGCAGAAATACTACGTTACAGTAAAAGTACAAATACTACACTGCAGAAATACTCTGTTACAGTAAAAGTACTAATACCACACTGTAAAAATACTTTGTTGCAGTAAAATCAGTACATCTGGATCTGCTGTCTCTAAAACGTCTGGTTTTATACATGAAGTCTGGTTCAGACCGAAGCTTGTTTCTGTCAGTGGTGGAGGAAGTATTCAGATCATTTACTGCAGTAAAAGTACTAATACTACACTGCAGAAATACTACGTTACAGTAAAAGTACTAATACTACACTGCAGAAATACTACGTTACAGTAAAAGTACTAACACCAAGTAGAAATGACTTCAGATGTGTACTAAAGTGCAGTACTTGTGAGTAGAAGTACTTGTTCCATTCCTCCTGTCGTCCATCAGGCTGACGGTTACATAACGCCGCTCTGCTGCTGAGTGAAACCAGACCAGGACCTGCAGCAGCAGCTCTTATTAAAACATACAGCCGGCTCACGTGAGGCCCGGTCCAGGTCCAGGTCCAGGTCCAGGTCCAGGTCCAGGTCCAGGTCCAGGTCCAGGTCCATGTCTGGGCCCCCCTCAGGGACCGACTATTATACTCTAACAGAGCTTTTGAACTAACTCTGGGCCCATAAAGAGGACCGGGAAATGTTTACTGTCGTCAGATCTTAACAGACCAGAGCCAACATCAGACCACATCAGACCACATCAGACCACATCAGGAGGAGGCTCTGCTCAGACCATCCGGTCCTGGTCTGTTAGAGTGATCAGGGTCCTGGTTCTGGACCTGGACCCGGTGGGAGATCCGGGAGCCAGCGCTGATGAAGTGATGTCTTTAGGAAGAGACGGTTCAGGTCCAGACTGATGTTAGAAACTCTCTAGGACACGTGTGTATAAGTACACAGAGTGTGTATAAGTACACAGAGTGTGTATAAGTACACAGAGTGTGTATTATGTATGTTTTATTTTGTATTTTAGTACTTCCTGTCTGAGAAGCATCATGTGTGAGTTTTATTTTGAAGGAGCAGAGCGGTACCTTTAATGACGGAGGTCACGACCACAGAAGAAGAAACCAGGCGTGATGAGGACTCTCTGGATTCAAGGACTACTGGACCTTGACCTGGACCTGGACCTGGACCTGGACCTGGACCGTCCTGGATTATGTAACTAGGTTTGATGGAAACCAGCTCCGCGGTTCACGGACGACGTCTCAGGTTCTTTCTAGACATGGACTTCCTCCTGGTCTCCTCAGAGACCTGATGAAGACTCTGTGAAACAGATTAAGACAAAGAACTCAGCAGGTTCTCAATCTCTGAGAGGGATTCCCCCGACTCAGCCAGGCCTCGTCCTTCATTATGTCCTCCCTCCGTCCTCCCCCGTCCTCCTCCGTCCTCCCTCCATCCTCCCCCGTTCTCTCCACTCAACCCGGCCAAGTCCTGATTTTCCTAAAACAAGGGAACCCCGGTCCAGATGAGGGTGGTGGATCGGGGATTTCCTCTCCATCGTAACTCATCTGTCAAAGAAACTCGAGGTAACAAAGAGGAAAACATTTGGAGTCAAGATCAGGAACTCTGGAGGAGAGCAGGAGGACTACGAACACCACGACCATCCAACGCTACAAAGAATACCTGCACACCTAACATAATGGTGCCCCGTGTGAGGCTCATTATTGTGCAATACTAATTTAGCATAATTTTAGAGATAACTAAAGATAGAAACTAGAGATCAGAAACTCTGGAGGAGAGCAGGAGGACTACGAACACCACGACCATCCAACGTTACAAAGAAGACTAGAGAAACTAGAGATCAGGAACTCTGGAGGCTAGAACAGGACAGATGAACTGATAACATGGAAAATGCGAAGACTTGTGTGACCTCAAACATCCTGAAAACATTCATCACAAACACTGAGAGACGTTCAGGGTCCAACACCGAGGCACTGTGAAAACAATCAACAACTAGACCTCCACAGACCCATTACTTCCTGTCTGGAGGGGGTGGGGGGGTTACAGATGGATGACGCACAGAGGACGCCGTTAGAGCCAAGTCCGACGGCAGGTCCCTGAACACAACATCCAGGACTTCAACTGACCTGAGCGTGATTTAACCGTCTGGTTCACCTGTTTAACCAAGTCGAAATGATGACACTACTATTTATTTATTTATTCATTTGTTTTTATTTTGGCAGGTTTTGTCCTCCATATTCTCGCCTACATATCAAAGCAGTTTAATTCAATGTGAATTATTAGTATATTTCCGTTAGACCAGTCCATCAGACAGCAGCTCTCTGCTGGGACGTCTCTGTGTTACATAACAGATTCTTTTTCTTCTTCTGTGGTCGATAAACTTGTCACTTTCTCCCCCCCCCCCCCCCCCCCCCCCCCCCCCACCGGTTGCCGTGGCGACGGGACTATAAAGAAAACCTATCGTTGCCCTGCGGTTGGAAAAGTGATGTCATCTGTCACATCAGTGCTGGGGCGCTGGGAGTGGGGGGTTGTGGGTAATATTCCCCCCCGTTCTCCTCCAGCAGTTTAACGGCTTCATGTGAGGAACCAGACCCCGTTCACTTTATACATCGTTTGGTACTTTCTGCACTTCAGTGTACTAGTACATGAAGTACATGAAGACTAGAGGACTAGTAGTATTAGTACATGAAGACTAGAGGACTAGTAGTATTAGTACATGCAGACTAGAGGACTAGTAGTATTAGTACATGCAGACTAGAGGACTAGTAGTATTAGTACATGAAGACTAGAGGACTAGTAGTATTAGTACATGAGGACTAGTAGTATTAGTACATGCAGACTAGAGGACTAGTAGTATTAGTACATGAAGTACATGAAGACTAGAGGACTAGCAGTATTAGTACATGGAGACTAGAGGACTAGTAGTATTAGTACATGAAGACTAGAGGACTAGTAGTATTAGTACATGCAGACTAGAGGACTAGTAGTATTAGTACATGAAGTACATGCAGACTAGAGGACTAGTAGTATTAATACATGAAGACTAGAGGACTAGTAGTATTAGTACATAAGGACAACAGGACTAGTAGTATTAGTACATGAAGACTAGAGGACTAGTAGTATTAGTACATAAGGACAACAGGACTAGTAGTATTAGTACATGAAGACTAGAGGACTAGTAGTATTAGTACATGAAGACTAGAGGACTAGTAGTATTAGTACATAAGGACAACAGGACTAGTAGTATTAGTACATAAGGACTACAGGACTAGTAGTATTAGTACATGAAGACTAGAGGACTAGTAGTATTAGTACATGAAGACTAGAGGACTAGTAGTATTAGTACATAAGGACTACAGGACTAGTAGTATTAGTACATGAAGACTAGAGGACTAGTAGTATTAGTACATGAAGACTAGAGGACTAGTAGTATTAGTACATAAGGACTACAGGACTAGTAGTATTAGTACATGAAGACTAGAGGACTAGTAGTATTAGTACATAAGGACTACAGGACTAGTAGTATTAGTACATAAGGACTACAGGACTAGTAGTATTAGTACATGAAGACTAGAGGACTAGTAGTATTAGTACATAAGGACTACAGGACTAGTAGTATTAGTACATGAAGACTAGAGGACTAGTAGTATTAGTACATGAAGACTAGAGGACTAGTAGTATTAGTACATAAGGACTACAGGACTAGTAGTATTAGTACATGGAGACTAGAGGACTAGTAGTATTAGTACATAAGGACTACAGGACTAGTAGTATTAGTACATGGAGACTAGAGGACTAGTAGTATTAGTACATGGAGACTAGAGGACTAGTAGTATTAGTACATAAGGACTACAGGACTAGTAGTATTAGTACATAAGGACTACAGGACTAGTAGTATTAGTACATAAGGACTACAGGACTAGTAGTATTAGTACATAAGGACTACAGGACTAGTAGTATTAGTACATAAGGACTACAGGACTAGTAGTATTAGTACATAAGGACTACAGGACTAGTAGTATTAGTACATAAGGACTACAGGACTAGTAGTATTAGTACATAAGGACTGCAGGACTAGTAGTATTAGTACATAAGGACTGCAGGACTAGTAGTATTAGTACATAAGGACTACAGGACTAGTAGTATTAGTACATAAGGACTAGAGGACTAGTAGTATTAGTACATGAAGACTAGAGGACTAGTAGTATTAGTACATGAAGACTAGAGGACTAGTAGTATTAGTACATGAAGACTAGAGGACTAGTAGTATTAGTACATGGAGACTAGAGGACTAGTAGTATTAGTACATAAGGACTACAGGACTAGTAGTATTAGTACATGGAGACTAGAGGACTAGTAGTATTAGTACATAAGGACTACAGGACTAGTAGTATTAGTACATAAGGACTACAGGACTAGTAGTATTAGTACATAAGGACTGCAGGACTAGTAGTATTAGTACATAAGGACTACAGGACTAGTAGTATTAGTACATAAGGACTACAGGACTAGTAGTATTAGTACATGAAGACTAGAGGACTAGTAGTATTAGTACATGGAGACTAGAGGACTAGTAGTATTAGTACATGAAGACTAGAGGACTAGTAGTATTAGTACATGAAGACTAGAGGACTAGTAGTATTAGTACATGAAGACTAGAGGACTAGTAGTATTAGTACATAAGGACTACAGAACTAGTAGTATTAGTACATGGAGACTAGAGGACTAGTAGTATTAGTACATAAGGACTGCAGGACTAGTAGTATTAGTACATAAGGACTACAGGACTAGTAGTATTAGTACATAAGGACTAGAGGACTAGTAGTATTAGTACATAAGGACTACAGGACTAGTAGTATTAGTACATGAAGACTAGAGGACTAGTAGTATTAGTACATGGAGACTAGAGGACTAGTAGTATTAGTACATAAGGACTACAGGACTAGTAGTATTAGTACATGGAGACTAGAGGACTAGTAGTATTAGTACATGGAGACTAGAGGACTAGTAGTATTAGTACATAAGGACTACAGGACTAGTAGTATTAGTACATGGAGACTAGAGGACTAGTAGTATTAGTACATGGAGACTAGAGGACTAGTAGTATTAGTACATGGAGACTAGAGGACTAGTAGTATTAGTACATGGAGACTAGAGGACTAGTAGTATTAGTACATAAGGACTACAGGACTAGTAGTATTAGTACATGGAGACTAGAGGACTAGTAGTATTAGTACATGGAGACTAGAGGACTAGTAGTATTAGTACATGGAGACTAGAGGACTAGTAGTATTAGTACATGGAGACTAGAGGACTAGTAGTATTAGTACATGAAGACTAGAGGACTAGTAGTATTAGTACATGAAGACTAGAGGACTAGTAGTATTAGTACATAAGGACTACAGGACTAGTAGTATTAGTACATGGAGACTAGAGGACTAGTAGTATTAGTACATGGAGTACTAGAGGACTAGTAGCATTAGTACATGGAGACTAGAGGACTAGTAGTATTAGTACATGGAGACTAGAGGACTAGTAGTATTAGTACATGGAGACTAGAGGACTAGTAGTATTAGTACATGAAGACTAGAGGACTAGTAGTATTAGTACATGAAGACTAGAGGACTAGTAGTATTAGTACATAAGGACAACAGGACTAGTAGTATTAGTACATGAAGACTAGAGGACTAGTAGTATTAGTACATGAAGACTAGAGGACTAGTAGTATTAGTACATAAGGACTACAGGACTAGTAGTATTAGTACATGAAGACTAGAGGACTAGTAGTATTAGTACATGAAGACTAGAGGACTAGTAGTATTAGTACATAAGGACTACAGGACTAGTAGTATTAGTACATGAAGACTAGAGGACTAGTAGTATTAGTACATAAGGACTACAGGACTAGTAGTATTAGTACATAAGGACTACAGGACTAGTAGTATTAGTACATGAAGACTAGAGGACTAGTAGTATTAGTACATAAGGACTACAGGACTAGTAGTATTAGTACATGAAGACTAGAGGACTAGTAGTATTAGTACATGAAGACTAGAGGACTAGTAGTATTAGTACATAAGGACTACAGGACTAGTAGTATTAGTACATGGAGACTAGAGGACTAGTAGTATTAGTACATAAGGACTACAGGACTAGTAGTATTAGTACATGGAGACTAGAGGACTAGTAGTATTAGTACATGGAGACTAGAGGACTAGTAGTATTAGTACATAAGGACTACAGGACTAGTAGTATTAGTACATAAGGACTACAGGACTAGTAGTATTAGTACATAAGGACTACAGGACTAGTAGTATTAGTACATAAGGACTACAGGACTAGTAGTATTAGTACATAAGGACTACAGGACTAGTAGTATTAGTACATAAGGACTACAGGACTAGTAGTATTAGTACATAAGGACTGCAGGACTAGTAGTATTAGTACATAAGGACTGCAGGACTAGTAGTATTAGTACATAAGGACTACAGGACTAGTAGTATTAGTACATAAGGACTAGAGGACTAGTAGTATTAGTACATGAAGACTAGAGGACTAGTAGTATTAGTACATGAAGACTAGAGGACTAGTAGTATTAGTACATGAAGACTAGAGGACTAGTAGTATTAGTACATGGAGACTAGAGGACTAGTAGTATTAGTACATAAGGACTACAGGACTAGTAGTATTAGTACATGGAGACTAGAGGACTAGTAGTATTAGTACATAAGGACTACAGGACTAGTAGTATTAGTACATAAGGACTACAGGACTAGTAGTATTAGTACATAAGGACTGCAGGACTAGTAGTATTAGTACATAAGGACTACAGGACTAGTAGTATTAGTACATAAGGACTACAGGACTAGTAGTATTAGTACATAAGGACTACAGGACTAGTAGTATTAGTACATGAAGACTAGAGGACTAGTAGTATTAGTACATGGAGACTAGAGGACTAGTAGTATTAGTACATGAAGACTAGAGGACTAGTAGTATTAGTACATGAAGACTAGAGGACTAGTAGTATTAGTACATGAAGACTAGAGGACTAGTAGTATTAGTACATAAGGACTACAGGACTAGTAGTATTAGTACATGGAGACTAGAGGACTAGTAGTATTAGTACATAAGGACTGCAGGACTAGTAGTATTAGTACATAAGGACTACAGGACTAGTAGTATTAGTACATAAGGACTAGAGGACTAGTAGTATTAGTACATAAGGACTACAGGACTAGTAGTATTAGTACATGAAGACTAGAGGACTAGTAGTATTAGTACATGGAGACTAGAGGACTAGTAGTATTAGTACATAAGGACTACAGGACTAGTAGTATTAGTACATGGAGACTAGAGGACTAGTAGTATTAGTACATGGAGACTAGAGGACTAGTAGTATTAGTACATAAGGACTACAGGACTAGTAGTATTAGTACATGGAGACTAGAGGACTAGTAGTATTAGTACATGGAGACTAGAGGACTAGTAGTATTAGTACATGGAGACTAGAGGACTAGTAGTATTAGTACATGGAGACTAGAGGACTAGTAGTATTAGTACATAAGGACTACAGGACTAGTAGTATTAGTACATGGAGACTAGAGGACTAGTAGTATTAGTACATGGAGACTAGAGGACTAGTAGTATTAGTACATGGAGACTAGAGGACTAGTAGTATTAGTACATGGAGACTAGAGGACTAGTAGTATTAGTACATGAAGACTAGAGGACTAGTAGTATTAGTACATGAAGACTAGAGGACTAGTAGTATTAGTACATAAGGACTACAGGACTAGTAGTATTAGTACATGGAGACTAGAGGACTAGTAGTATTAGTACATGGAGTACTAGAGGACTAGTAGTATTAGTACATGGAGACTAGAGGACTAGTAGTATTAGTACATGGAGACTAGAGGACTAGTAGTATTAGTACATGAAGACTAGAGGACTAGTAGTATTAGTACATGAAGACTAGAGGACTAGTAGTATTAGTACATAAGGACAACAGGACTAGTAGTATTAGTACATGAAGACTAGAGGACTAGTAGTATTAGTACATGGAGACTAGAGGACTAGTAGTATTAGTACATGGAGACTAGAGGACTAGTAGTATTAGTACATGGAGTACTAGAGGACTAGTAGTATTAGTACATGGAGACTAGAGGACTAGTAGTATTAGTACATGGAGACTAGAGGACTAGTAGTATTAGTACATGGAGACTAGAGGACTAGTAGTATTAGTACATGAAGACTAGAGGACTAGTAGTATTAGTACATGAAGACTAGAGGACTAGTAGTATTAGTACATGGAGACTAGAGGACTAGTAGTATTAGTACATGGAGACTAGAGGACTAGTAGTATTAGTACATGGAGACTAGAGGACTAGTAGTATTAGTACATAAGGACTACAGGATCTACCTGTTGGTCCCTCGTGCAGCTCCTCAACACACCTGCTGTGACTGCTGATGGGGAGTGACGTCATGCACCGTGAGGTGTGGAAGATGCACCTGAAAACAAACCGGAAGAGAACCGTTAAGTTGAACAGAACAGGTGCTGATGAACTCTCCGGTAACTCTCCGGTTTAACGCTTCACTTCCTGGCAGTCAGCTCACTTCTCTAAAACCCTTCATTTCCCGGCAGAGTGCCGCGAACGGTCAAAACTCTCTTTTCTCTTCTTCATAACTCATTAAAATGTGAACACACAGACATGAAACTCACTAACATCATCCAGCGTGACCTCCTCTTCATCATGACACCACTATCTCTCATGTTCATCCACATTAACGTCCGTAAATCCACTTAGAAATCAGAGAAAAGACATGCTGCAGAACTCGCCTGAGAATCCTCGTGTTTCTCGGTTCTCTCCGGTTCTCCGTTAATCCGGTGACAGCTGTCGGTTCATTCATGAGTTCACTGCAGACCAGAGCTGATCACACATCATTCGGCTCAGAGAATATTTCACTAAATGTAAATGAATATAGAATAAAAACCAGTTGTAGCTCTGTAGCCAACTCACTGACAACTGCTTTTAAATTCCGGGGTACGCGGCCTACTGAGCATGCGCAGTAGTGTTTCTCCAGCTGGCCCACAGACTTCACATTGGAGGATCAATAAAGACATTTCCTTTAAAAAAACGAATCAAAACTTCTTTATTGTTGAGAATCACTATGCAGAAAAACACCAACAGCATCATGTTAACAAACATTCATGTTCTTTACAGATGTTTTATAACAACGTATGAATACAGCTGAACGTTACAGGAAACAGCATCCAGAGGAAACACCCTGCAGCGACACCCCGCCACAATAAAGCCTTACCGGCGTGGTCGGTCTGGTGGCAGGACGGGAAATTAACGGCAGACAAAGACGATCGTTAGAGCCAATTATATAGAAAGATGTACTGTTGTACCGGGTCTGGACCGGGTCTGCACCGGGTCTGGACCAGGTCTGGACCGGTTCTGGATGATATCAGGACTGTATGGTATAAAGGTTGTACCGGTCTGGACGGTATCAGGACTGTATGGTATAAAGGTTGTACCGGGTCTGCACCGGGTCTGGACCGGATCTGGATGACATCAGGACTGTATGGTATAAAGGTTGTACCGGTCTGGACGGTATCAGGACCGTATGGTATAAAGGTTGTACCGGTCTGGACGTTATCAGAACCGTATGGTATAAAGGTTGTACCGGTCTGGACGGTATCAGGACCGTATGGTATAAAGGTTGTACCGGTCTGGACGGTATCAGGACCGTATGGTATAAAGGTTGTACCGGTCTGGACGGTATCAGGACCGTATGGTATAAAGGTTGTACCGGTCTGGACGGTATCAGGACCGTATGGTATAAAGGTTGTACCGGTCTGGACGGTATCAGGACCGTATGGTATAAAGGTTGTACCGGTCTGGACGGTATCAGGACCGTATGGTATAAAGGTTGTACCGGTCTGGACGGTATCAGGACCGTATGGTATAAAGGTTGTACCGGTCTGGACGGTATCAGGACCGTATGGTATAAAGGTTGTACCGGTCTGGACGGTATCAGGACCGTATGGTATAAAGGTTGTACCGGTCTGGACGGTATCAGGACCGTATGGTATAAAGGTTGTACCGGTCTGGACGGTATCAGGACCGTATGGTATAAAGTTTGTACCGGTCGGGACGGTATCAGGACCGTATGGTATAAAGGTTGTACCGGTCTGGACGGTATCAGGACCGTATGGTATAAAGGTTGTACCGGTCTGGACGGTATCAGGACCGTATGGTATAAAGGTTGTACCGGTCTGGACGGTATCAGGACCGTATGGTATAAAGGTTGTACCGGTCTGGACGGTATCAGGACCGTATGGTATAAAGGTTGTACCGGTCTGGACGGTATCAGGACCGTATGGTATAAAGGTTGTACCGGTCTGGACGGTATCAGGACCGTATGGTATAAAGGTTGTACCGGTCTGGACGGTATCAGGACCGTATGGTATAAAGGTTGTACCGGTCTGGATGGTATCAGGACCGTATGGTATAAAGGTTGTACCGGTCTGGACGGTATCAGGACCGTATGGTATAAAGGTTGTACCGGTCTGGACGGTATCAGGACCGTATGGTATAAAGGTTGTACCGGTCTGGACGGTATCAGGACCGTATGGTATAAAGTTTGTACCGGTCGGGACGGTATCAGGACCGTATGGTATAAAGGTTGTACCGGTCTGGACGGTATCAGGACCGTATGGTATAAAGTTTGTACCGGTCGGGACGGTATCAGGACCGTATGGTATAAAGGTTGTACCGGTCTGGACGGTATCAGGACCGTATGGTATAAAGGTTGTACCGGTCTGGACGGTATCAGGACCGTATGGTATAAAGGTTGTACCGGTCTGGACGGTATCAGGACCGTATGGTATAAAGGTTGTACCGGTCTGGACGGTATCAGGACCGTATGGTATAAAGGTTGTACTGGTCTGGACGGTATCAGGACCGTATGGTATAAAGGTTGTACCGGTCTGGACGGTATCAGGACTGTATGGTATAAAGGTTGTACCGGTCTGGACGGTATCAGGACCGTATGGTATAAAGGTTGTACCGGTCTGGACGGTATCAGGACCGTATGGTATAAAGGTTGTACTGGTCTGGACGGTATCAGGACCGTATGGTATAAAGGTTGTACTGGTCTGGACGGTATCAGGACCGTATGGTATAAAGGTTGTACCGGTCTGGACGGTATCAGGACCGTATGGTATAAAGGTTGTACCGGTCTGGACGGTATCAGGACCGTATGGTATAAAGGTTGTACCGGGTCTGGACGGTATCAGGACTGTATGGTATAAAGGTTGTACCGGGTCTGCACCGGGTCTGGACCGGATCTGGATGACATCAGGACTGTATGGTATAAAGGTTGTACCGGTCTGGACGGTATCAGGACTGTATGGTATAAAGGTTGTACCGGGTCTGCACCGGGTCTGGACCGGATCTGGATGACATCAGGACTGTATGGTATAAAGGTTGTACCGGTCTGGACGGTATCAGGACCGTGTGGTATAAAGGTTGTACCGGTCTGGACGGTATCAGGACCGTATGGTATAAAGGTTGTACCGGTCTGGACGGTATCAGGACCGTGTGGTATAAAGGTTGTACCGGTCTGGACGGTATCAGGACCGTATGGTATAAAGGTTGTACCGGTCTGGACGGTATCAGGACCGTATGGTATAAAGGTTGTACCGGTCTGGACGGTATCAGGACCGTATGGTATAAAGGTTGTACCGGTCTGGACGGTATCAGGACCGTGTGGTATAAAGGTTGTACCGGTCTGGACGGTATCAGGACCGTGTGGTATAAAGGTTGTACCGGTCTGGACGGTATCAGGACCGTGTGGTATAAAGGTTGTACCGGTCTGGACGGTATCAGGACCGTGTGGTATAAAGGTTGTACCGGTCTGGACGGTATCAGGACCGTGTGGTATAAAGGTTGTACCGGTCTGGACGGTATCAGGACCGTGTGGTATAAAGGTTGTACCGGTCTGGACGGTATCAGGACCGTATGGTATAAAGGTTGTACCGGTCTGGACGGTATCAGGACCGTATGGTATAAAGGTTGTACCGGTCTGGACGGTATCAGGACCGTATGGTATAAAGTTTGTACCGGTCTGGACAGTATCAGGACCGTATGGTATAAAGGTTGTACCGGGTCTGGACGGTATCAGGACCGTATGGTATAAAGGTTGTACTGGTCTGGACAGTATCAGGACCGTATGGTATAAAGGTTGTACCGGTCTGGACGGTATCAGGACCGTATGGTATAAAGGTTGTACCGGTCTGGACGGTATCAGGACCGTATGGTATAAAGGTTGTACCGGTCTGGACAGTATCAGGACCGTATGGTATAAAGGTTGTACCGGTCTGGACAGTATCAGGACCGTATGGTATAAAGGTTGTACCGGTCTGGACGGTATCAGGACCGTATGGTATAAAGGTTGTACCGGGTCTGGACGGTATCAGGACCGTATGGTATAAAGGTTGTACCGGGTCTGGACAGTATCAGGACCGTATGGTATAAAGGTTGTACCGGTCTGGACAGTATCAGGACCGTATGGTATAAAGGTTGTACCGGGTCTGGACGGTATCAGGACCGTATGGTATAAAGGTTGTACCGGGTCTGGACGGTATCAGGACCGTATGGTATAAAGGTTGTACCGGGTCTGGACAGTATCAGGACCGTATGGTATAAAGGTTGTACCGGGTCTGGACGGTATCAGGACCGTATGGTATAAAGGTTGTACCGGGTCTGGACGGTATCAGGACTGTGCAGTATAAATTTATTTTCTTTGAGCTTTGCCGCACCGTTAGCTTCCCGCCCCGCTGCGTATGATTAGGGTGAGGCAAGAATCCCCGGCAGTTATGGTTAGGGTGAGGCAGAAGTTCATCACACATAGCACATATTCTCCACATCCAGCAGAACTTCTACAGGTCGGCTTGTTTACGGTGCTTCATAGCCGCCGGTAGAGGACTGGTTTTACTGGTTTTACTGGTTTTACCGGTCAGCTGCTGGTAATGAATGTCAATCAGGACGGCATCTACTTTTTAAACCTTTTGCTCGACTTGCAAATAAACAGAAATGAGCTGAAAACAAACAAAACGAAAGACCTTTTGATAAATAAGTTATGAAAATAGTATTCCAGGGAGCCAGCTTCCCATTATCTCACACAAAATAAAATATATCTAGCATGTACCCCCCCACACCGCCGAGAGCACCGAACCTCCACCGATCCTCCTCCTCTTCCACCAGTCGGTTGCTTGATAAATAGTAAAGATGAGGCATGTTTGCTATATTTAGAGATGCTCTCTCGGTACTGATTCCCTGACGAGTATGTCCTGTACATGTTTCTACAGCTCTGGGTTACAGGAGGTCCAGAAGATCTTCTGCTGCTGTCGCCGTCCCAGCCTGGGCGACGGTTCCTCTTCTGGGTTCTCAGAGAACGACTCAGTCTGTTCACCATTTCCCGGGGATGGGCGTCCCACACTCGTACCATGAGACGTAGTTGATGTGGGAGTGTCCTCCTATCTGTCCGAAGTGGACCGGCTCCTGACGCACGGCCCTGAAGAAACCTGGACCCGGGACAACAAGATGTAAACCGTGAGAAAGACTTTCTATCAGACTGGTTATAAGTTGTTTTACCGGGTCTGGACGGTATAAGGACTCTATGAAATAAAGGTTTTACCGGGTCTGGACGGTATCAGGACTCTATGAAATAAAGGTTTTACCGGGTCTAGGCGGTATAAGGACTCTATGAAATAAAGGTTTTACCGGGTCTGGGCGGGAGCTGGTCTGCTCGGAGCTGTCGGCCCGTTCTTCCATCCAGGAACGAATCGACGAACTGACAGTGATCCTCACCGAAGCCGGTCTGATCTCCGATGTTGTGGAATTTACCTGCAAGGTGAAACAACCAGAGACGGGTCAGAACCGGGCTCAGGTAAACTCCTACATGAGGTGGGACCGCCGGTAAACGCCACTCACCGTTGAGCGAGTCGCTCAGGTAGATCTTGTACCGGAGCGAGTTGCACAGCTGGACCCCGACGAACTTGCGGTACCAGGTTCTCTTCACGTACTGTTTTCCGTGACAGTCCGAGTACGAGTCCGTCTTAAAGGGGAACTGAGTCCAGATGGCGTCTTTACCTGCAGAGATTATTGATTGATCAGCAGAATGTATTGATCACCATAATGCACCGATGACACTGTGGTTATTTGATCGTACCTGAGACGTTCTCGCTCACTCGAGGATCCGCTGATGAAGGAAGCAAAGACAGTTTTAACATCCTGGAAACAACTTGGTTAAAAAATAATAATTAAAGCTACAAGCAGCAACGAACGGGTTCTACCGGTCTGGACGGTACCAAGACCGTACGGAATAAAGGTTCTACCGGGTCTGGACGGTACCAAGACCGTACGGAATAAAGGTTCTACCGGGTCTGGACGGTATCAAGACCGTACGGAATAAAGGTTCTACCGGGTCTGGACGGTATCAAGACCGTACGGCATAAAGGTTCTACCGGGTCTGGACGGTACCAAGACTGTATGGTATAAAGGTTGTACCGGTCTGGACGGTATCAGGACTGTATGGTATAAAGGTTCTACCGGGTCTGGACCGGGTCTGGACGGTATCAGGACTGTATGGTATAAAGGTTCTACCGGGTCTGGACCGGGTCTGGACGGTATCAGGGTCACCATCGGGCTAAATAACTAAAGGGCGCTCGGAGGGCGCAGACAAACAGACATGCGAGTGATCCTGTACCGGACTCTGTGTTGAAGGACACCGGGTCACTGGGAGGACCTTCACCCAGCTCGTTCTTCGGCTTCACCTTAAACTCGTAACTGTCAACAAACAGAGAAACAAAAAGTAATTCTACTGGAATCTAGAATATGGTCTTTAATTATTTTATAGCAGCTTTAAAACAGAAGAAGAAAACTACTAAGGCCGAGCTTCTGTAGAAAGTAGCTGAAACAGTTTTATTTTGTTTCTGAATCAAGCATACCTGCTCTCCGGTTTGAGGTTCTCCACCGTGGTGTGAGTCTGGTTGGTGGTCAGGACGGAAACCTGCTCGCCGTCGGGTCCCTTAGTGGTGGAGATGACCTCGTACTCTGAAGAGAGGACAAGAAAGTCCGGATCAACAGAGTCCTCAGGTACTACTCTACTAATCTTAAACAGCTCGTGTCTTCGTACCGGTGGTGTCGTTGTCGGTTTTCTCCCAGTCCAGGATGATGAAGGACGGGCATCCCTCCACCGTCACCACGGTGAGGTTGGAGGGAGGAGTCTTGGGCGGAGCCGTCACGTTCGCCCCGCCGGGTTCATCCTCAGGGAAGTAGTTGAGGGAGGAGGTGATGGAGCAAGGCTCATCTGGTTTCTTGCCTATTTGGTAGATGACGTGAGGCGCTGAGGGAGGAAGAGGGGAGCGATTAGTCAGCTGGAGCGAGGCACCAACACTGGTGCAGGGTGCAGGGTGCAGGGTGCAGGGTGCAGGGTTCAGGGTGCAGGGTGCAGGGTGCAGGGTGCAGGGTGCAGGGTTCAGAGTGCAGGGATCAGGGATCAGGGCGCAGGGTTCAGGGAGCAGGATTCAGGGTTCAGGGTGCAGGGTTCAGGGTGCAGGGTTCAGGGTGCAGGGTGCAGGGTTCAGGGAACAGGGTTCAGGGTGCAGGGTGCAGGGTGCAGGGTTCAGGGTGCAGGGTGCAAGGTGCAGGGTTCAGGGTGCAGGGTGCAGGGTGCAGGGTGCAGTGTGCAGGGTGCAGGGTTCAGGGTGCAGGGTGCAGGGTTCAGGGAGCAGGGTGCAGGGAGCAGGGTGCAGGGTTCAGGGTTCAGGGTGCAGGGTGCAGGGTTCAGGGATCAGGGATCAGGGTGCAGGGTGCAGGGTGCAGGGTGCAGGGTGCAGGGTTCAGGGTGCAGGGTGCAAGGTGCAGGGTTCAGGGTGCAGGGTGCAGGGTGCAGGGTGCAGGGTGCAGGGTTCAGGGATCAGGGTGCAGGGTGCAGGGTGCAGGGTGCAGGGTGCAGGGAACAGGGTTCAGGGTGCAGGGTGCAAGGTTCAGGGATCAGGGATCAGGGTTTAGGGTGCAGGGTGCAGGGTTCAGTTGTTCTTGGTGCAGTTGTGTATAACTCACCCACATAACGTGTCTTGCCCAAGGCGTCGACTTCAGAAGCCGGCTTTGGTTTGAACAGGTCCGAGTCCTCCCAGGTTTCCTGCCGACTGGCTGAAGAAAGAAATATAAACAGATTTTAGAAGATAAATTCTGACTTTGCTGCCAAAAGATCACAACTGAATGCTTCACAGGTTGCCGTGTCTCTGGAGGACTAAAGTAAATGTTAGCTGCGATGCTAACGTGAATCTTCCTACCGGTTGTTGTCGGCGCTCCGGTCGTGGTCTGTTTCCGGTCCAGTTTGGTGGGCTTGGCGGTTGCTAGCAGGACTTTGGGTTTCAGGATCGGCAGCTTGTCCGTCTGCTTGAAGTTGTTCAGCTTGTCTGATGGAAAACACGTAAATAAAAAACGTTAAAAGAAACACAGGAGTATCCAGATATCGTCGGTTACCCGTCGACTCGTCTTACCGGTTTCTCCGGGTTTCCCCACCAGGTTTGGTTTCTTGTTGAGCGGTAGGGATCGGACCGGTGATCCTGAAAACAGTAATATCAACCATGATCTTCAGCTGCAGAGGTTGTTTATAATCTATGATCTATAATCTATAATCTATAATCTACTATATGATGAATCCATGAGGGTATAATTAATAAAATAATAATACAACTTTAACTCTGGCTTTACTTCCTGTTTTCTGATCTGCTCTTTTCTTCCCACATGAAGCTGAAAACATGAACAGTCCTGAACAGTCCCGTGTAATTCCTCGAGGTCGTTTCTGTTTTTCTAAAATCCGCCAAAGACTGAAGTCCAGAACCTGCAGCCAATTACCCCCCCCGCCCCCCGCCCGGTTCAAGGAGAAGCCGACATTCTTCACAATCAGCGTCTCGAGTCGCGTCCAAAACTAAATGGAATAACAGCGAAGCCAGAAACATGACAGATGATGAAGTCCTGAAACGTTTCAGCTCGAAACGTGAAACAATAAAGACTCAATCAGCTCCGTGTAAATATGGATGAAGACGCCAGACGGCCTGTAGAGCTTCTATTCTACTCTATTCTATTCTATTCTACTAACATGGAACCGTCATTATATTCTGCTGATTACAGCTCCAGACTGAACCACGTAAATCCTGGGATGATCTTCTCTTTTCACACACAAACAATAAAAAGCAAACATTCTGCTCGCTGCACGCCATGCTGTCTGCTAGCGGTGACAGTTAAATAAACATGTCTGAAGCTCGCCGCGCTCACGACGCTCGCAGTCATGCAGGAAGCAGCGGCATTCAGGCGGTCCGATCCAGGCGGCAGGTTCAGATTACAAACTTCTACTTTGTGAGGTGCTCATAAAGTAACTGACGGCCTCTGGACACGACCAAACCATGCAGCGTCGGCGGCGTGGAGCAACTGAAGCGCCAGGCGTCACGGCGGGAGGCGAGATTCATGCCTTTTTACCATAAAACTGCTCGTCAACGGTGGAACCAGAACGGATAAAATCGTCAGACTTCTTCTGGTTCTCCGGCAAAGAGTTGTTCACTGCAGCAGGAGAGGAACCGCCGTTAAAACTTTATTCTACCAGAAACCTTCATTTCATCTGGATCCCTGCAGCTACTGCAGAACAGGAAGTGTCTAAAACCAATTTTTTAGGTTTTAGGACTCGTTCCTGTGGCGCTCTATCACGGGAAAGTTTAAGGGGAACACGAGAGAGAACTAATAACTGACTAAATGTGTTTGTTTCCTCAGTCCAGCATGCAAAGAGCCCCAGCAGGTCTCAACCACAACCCCCCCCACCACCAACCACCACATGAACACACAGGGACATCATGTTATGTAACCAACTCAAATAATCAAGCTGCAGCTCCGACTTCCTTCTTGATTATTTGAGTCTTTGCCAGCTGCTGAAAACCTGCAGAAGCCAGAGAGACGAGACGAGACATGGACGGACAGACCAACGGATGGACGGTGAAGTATTAATGGATGGAGACAAGAAACACCAGCTTTAGGTGGAGGTGAAGGGGTTAATGATGAAACACAGATCGAGGTCTTGTTTACCCAGTCGAGGTCTGGACCATAAGGCTGGTCTAGGAGGGGAAAGGCCCCGGTGTGGCTGTCCGTTCACTGTGGGGACAAAACCGAGCGTTACGAAGAGAAAAGAAACCAGAACCGACACCAGAACAACCGGACGAGTCCTCAGGGAACACTTACAGACGTTGTGTTCATCAGTTGGTTTTGGTCCTCAGTTTGCCGCCCAAATTAAACTCTAATTCAATGTTCCTACTCAAATGTAAACTGAAGGAATGAGTCTGGTTTAAACCGGACTCGTCTGGTTGTTGAGCCGTGAGGTTCATTCAGCAGGTCGGAGGTCACCGACACAAAGAGTTGAAAATAGACGAGTATCAGTGTAAAGACTAAAGTTCAACCTGTCGGGATTCTCCTTCCTTTGAAATGAAAACAACATTGTAAAGCGTCAAATACAGAACCAGGATCCAATAAAAACCAGAGTCAGCAGCTGGACCTGAACGTCTATCAGGCAGCCGCAACCTGAAGAACTGACCAGTCAACGTTCGACCAATCAGGTTTCATCTGAAACCACCAATGAGATATCTGCAGATATCTGCTGCATTCATTATCTGGGAGGACACCTGAGAACCTGGAGTAAACCCACGCTAACCTGCATGTCTTTAGACTGTGGGAGGAAACCTGAGAACCCGGAGTAAACCCGCGCTAACCTGCATGTCTTTAGATTGTGGGAGGAAACCTGAGAACCTGGAGTAAACCCACACTAACCTGCATGTCTTTAGATTGTGGGAGGAAACCTGAGAACCGGAGTAAACCCACGCTAACCTGCATGTCTTTAGACTGTGGGAGGAAACCGGAGAACCCGGAGTAAACCCACGCTAACCTGCATGTCTTTAGACTGTGGGAGGAAACCTGAGAACCTGGAGTAAACTCAAGCTAACCTGCATGTCTTTAGACTGTGGGAGGAAACCTGAGAACCTGGAGTAAACCCACGCTAACCTGCATGTCTTTAGACTGTGGGAGGAAACCTGAGAACCCGGAGTAAACCCGCGCTAACCTGCATGTCTTTAGATTGTGGGAGGAAACCTGAGAACCTGGAGTAAACCCACACTAACCTGCATGTCTTTAGATTGTGGGAGGAAACCTGAGAACCGGAGTAAACCCACGCTAACCTGCATGTCTTTAGACTGTGGGAGGAAACCGGAGAACCCGGAGTAAACCCACGCTAACCTGCATGTCTTTAGACTGTGGGAGGAAACCTGAGAACCTGGAGTAAACTCAAGCTAACCTGCATGTCTTTAGACTGTGGGAGGAAACCTGAGAACCTGGAGTAAACCCACGCTAACCTGCATGTCTTTAGATTGTGGGAGGAAACCTGAGAACTTGGAGTAAACCCACGCTAACCTGCATGTCTTTAGACTGTGGGAGGAAACCTGAGAACCTGGAGTAAACCCACACTAACCTGCATGTCTTTAGACTGTGGGAGGAAACCTGAGAACCTGGAGTAAACCCACACTAACCTGCATGTCTTTAGACTGTGTTAGGAAACCTGAGAACCTGGAGTAAACCCACACTAACCTGCATGTCTTTAGACTGTGGGAGGAAACCTGAGAACCTGGAGTAAACCCACGCTAACCTGCATGTCTTTAGATTGTGGGAGGAAACCTTAGAACCTGGAGTAAACCCACACTAACCTGCATGTCTTTAGACTGTGGGAGGACACCTGAGAACCTGGAGTAAACTCACGCTAACCTGCATGTCTTTAGACTGTGGGAGGAAACCGGAGAACCCGGAGTAAACCCACGCTAACCTGCATGTCTTTAGATTGTGGGAGGAAACCTGAGAACATGGAGTAAACCCACGCTAACCTGCATGTCTTTAGATTGTGGGAGGAAACCTGAGAACCCGGAATAAACTCACGCTAACCTGCATGTCTTTGGACTGTGGGAGGAAACCTGAGAACCCGGAGTAAACTCATGATAATGATAATTAATTGACGGACCTGTAAAATGAAGAGTTATCGAGCACAAACTAGTAATTTGACGGCTTTTCCTCCGGACACTTCTGTAAAGAGAGTAAATGTAAAACAGTGAAAGCAGAAAGCGGTCCGAGGAGGATTACCCCGGAGGATCCCGGCGGTCGGGGACGAGGCACCGGGTCTAGAGGAGGAGGGGGGAAAGAGGGGGTTTCTGGATGAAGGCCTCGTGGATCTGGCGACCGCGGTCGCTGACGGGTCGTAGAGTCGAGGAGACGGATTTCTGCTCTGACCTAAAAGATCAAAACAGTTTTTTGTTAATATCCGATCTTTATGAAGGTGGCAGTGAAGCGAGCGAGCAGCAGCGCCGAGCGGTGATGTTAGTGATGATGGTTTTACTAATAACGTGATGATGATGATGATGATGGAGTCGCGGTAGCGCTCACAATCTCTGGAAACGACAGTCATTTAAGCTGCTGGTGGGTTTCAATGAGGCAACCATGACTGTGAGATTGTGCGCCGCATGCAGACGTCAGATGGTGGGTGAGCAGCCATCCCTGTGGACAAAGACAGCATCTGGAAGCTCGAAGGAAACAAGATGTCTGCAGATCAACAGCGAGAGCGAGAGGAAGCGTTTCATGAGGTCATTATTACCCCAGCTGTTAGCTTTGGCTCTCTCATTGGCCAGAGCCGACTTCAGCCGCGACGATCCGTCCTGTGATCGGCCGAAAGCTGTGAGGGAAAGAGAAGGTTCAACACAGAGACGATCCACAACCTGTCGGACTGAAGTTCAACTGTCAGATCTGTGATTGTTCGACTGTTTGCAGATGACGCTGTGATGTTCACGGAGGTCAAACCACAAACTGATCGTCACGACTCAACCTCCGTTTTACTAAACGTGGCGATTATTTCACAACAAAGGGAAGTTGGTTGGTGTGAATTACCAGCAGGGTCATGAGGCTTCTCAGGTGCACCGGAAGGCGTCTTAGTAGTCCGCCCCTGAAGCGAGTCGCCATTGGAGGGTAATCTAAAGAGGGGCGTGGTGTCGGCGGGCGGGGCTTTGGTGGGCGGGAGTTGGGGGAGGAGAGGAAGTGGATCCGCTGGTCGGTCGGTGTCGTTTCTAACGGCGTTTCCTTCGTCTGGGGCGAGAGAGCAGAGAGGTACCGTGGTCATGGGAACTGATCGGTTGTCTGGATGGTTGATTATCTAGTAGAAACCCAGCTCTACTCCAAACAGAAGATCAGTCCCACGATCAGGTCCCTCAGAGAAATACAGAGAAGTCCAGAAGACGGTGTTCTTGTGACGAGACAGACAAGAAGTAGACAAGACAGACGGGAAGTAGACGAGACAGACAGGAAGTAGACGAGACAAACAGGAAGTAGACGAGACAAACAGGAAGTAGACGAGACAAACGGGAAGTAGACGAGACGAGTTTGCAGAACGACTTGTGTTGTTTTTCCCCAGCGGGAAAATCCAACAACGTCTGCGTCTGAACTGATCGACATGCAGACTGAACATCAAGAATTCATAAAGACAGACACATGCACAGATATGTATACATATATCTACATAGATATCTATCTCTACATAGAGATAGATATCTATGTAGATAGATAGATAGATAGATAGATAGATATATTTGAGGCTGAAAGAAGAAAAGCAGAAGAAGAAAACGTCTTCAGGATGTTGAAGCGCTGCTAGCAACGCGTCAAAGTAAACTTACTCGTACCTTCAGTGACATCACCTCCACGCCTCGCATCGACTTTCTGAACCGTGCTCAAGTCATGCTAACATGCTAACAGCTCCCCCCCCCCCCCCCCCCCTCCCCTCCCAGGTGCATCATGGGCTCAGCCAGAGACAGGAAGCTGGAGAATTAACAAAATAAAAGTCTTTCTTGTTACCGAGTGACACCGCGGAGCCGGCCGGCGGGAACGTTTCCTGGCGGCTCTCGGGCGGCGCTGCAGGAAGTGACATGTTTACAGGAAATGAATGTCAAAATAAAAGCGGTGAAAGTGGAAACAGGAAGTGATAATCACCGAAGGAAGTGCGAGGAGCTCCGGGGAACGCCGAGTGTTTGAGCAGAGGAGGAAGTCGAGTCCTGTTGTGAAGAGCTGCAACACAGAAACACCACAGGAAGTCAAACTATAAATATAAACTCCATATATACATATACTGTATATATATATATATATATACAGTAGATATATATATAGAGAGAGCGGTGTATTGATCCTAAGAACAGAGGGAGGGTTGACAGCGTTCCAGTGAGCTGTATTGTGTTTGTAACCAGTCTGAACATGAAAGCTGTTTTAACGACGTGTGAACTGATTTAATTAAACGGATTCCTCCGACAACGTGAAGCAGAAACAACGAGACGCCGCCTCAACACGTAGATATGATATGATATTAAAGGATATAAAGCTGATCTCACCTGGACGAGGAGGGAACAGAACGTGAGGACCGAGAGGCTTCTGGAAAACATCACACATTCAAACCCTTTAATAGAACTTCAGAGAACACTACAAGTCCCAGAATGCACTGCTGCCAACCAGACGGCTACATATACAACATCAGGTGATGGTGTTAGGGTTATCATATATAATATATAAAACATAAAATATAATATATAAAATATAAAACATAATATATAAAACATAAAATATATAATATATAAAATATAAAATATATAAAATAAAATATATAAAATATAAAACATAATATATAATATATAATATATAATATATAATATATAAAATATAATATATAATATATAGTGACAGGTTATATAGAGTAATAATAAGTAGGTACCAGCGTCTTGGTGAGAGGATTCCGCAGCTTGAACGGTTTCTGACTGTTTTTATCTGAGAAACACAGAAAACGTTGATGAAGATCAGAGAAGCAGCAGAAAGCTCTAACGCTATGCCTATATATACGTATATATCTATACGTATATATCTATACGTATAGATATATACGTATAGATGCGTATATATACGTATCTATATATAGGTATATATGAAACCAAGACGGCGTCCTCCTTACTGGCCATGTTGGTGTTGTGGATGGTGGGTTTGCTCCAGATGCCGCTGCGGTCGTCCTTGTTGGAGCGGACGCCGAACTCGTACGGCGTGTTGGGCTTCAGGTTGTCGACCACGGTGTCGCTGGTCGGGCAGGTCTGATAGATCCACTTCCTGTTCCTCTCCCTGTAGCGGATGGTGTAGAACCTGAGGACAACGTCAACGTTAGAGTTAGAGGAGGAAGAGGAAGTAGGTCTGATAGATCCACTTCTTATGACATCATAACATCTGAAGTTACGTGACTGAAGTACGGAAGTTACGTGACAGAAGCGACGCCGTTAGCTTTAGGAAAAGGTCGCGTTTGGGTTCAAATAACATGACAGTGATCACTACTGTGACATCATCGGTGATCACTACTGTGACATCATCGGTGATCACTACTGTGACATCATCGGTGATCACTACTGTGACATCATCGGCGATTACTACGGTGACATCATCAGCAATTACTACGGTGACATCATCAGCGATCACTACGATGACATCATCAGCGATCACTACGGTGACATCATCAGCGATCACTACGGTGACATCATCAGCGATCACTACGGTGACATCATCAGCGATCACTACGGTGACATCATCAGCGATCACTACGGTGACATCATCAGCGATCACTACGGTGACATCATCAGCGATCACTACGATGACATCATCAGCGATCACTACGGTGACATCATCAGCGATCACTACGGTGACATCATCAGCAGCGTTGGGCGCTCACCCGTCCTCCAGACACTCGTTCATGATGTTGCCGGCGTACGGCGTCTTCAGGTCGTTCCCCCAGGACAGCAGCACCGCCGTCGGGCTGACGGAGCCGATCGCCAGGTGGAGCGGCGTCTCCAGGTTCACCTTCCCTGAGGAGGGACGGAGGAGGACGCAGTGAGGACGCAGTGAGACATCACGCTTCCTGTTTATCAACCACAACACAGGAAGTCAACGGCGTACCGTACCTGTGCAGTGCTTCTTCACGTCGTTCACCGGGATCGGCTGGACGACCACCAGGTACTTGGGCTCGGCGTCTGGAGGTCAAAGGTCAGAGAAAGACGTCAGACGTGGTTTTATATAGAATATTAAAACATAAAAGTAGAATATTAAAACTTGACGGAGTGATTCCTCTGTTCTCTCATTAGATCTTTGTTTTCATTGTGATATCTGTGGTGTTAAGAGGAAGCTGATCTCTCTGTGGACCTGAGAGGTTCCTTCACCTCCTTGTTCTCTAACAGGTAGAAACATGCCCCCCCCCCCCTCCAGCCCTGATGACCTCATCAATCACCTGTAAACATCTGTAAACATCTGGAAGCAGCGCAGAGCCGCTGTTTGTCTCAGATAATCCTG
The DNA here is from genome assembly GCF_043250625.1 of Sebastes fasciatus. Classification (NCBI taxonomy): domain Eukaryota; kingdom Metazoa; phylum Chordata; class Actinopteri; order Perciformes; family Sebastidae; genus Sebastes; species Sebastes fasciatus. The sequence continues at coordinate 801,870 of NC_133818.1, forward strand.
CATTCTTTCTCTCTCTGTCTTGTTGGGAGATTAATCATCTGCTTTTGTCCTGAAGGTTCAACAGTTTGGATTTGAATGAGTTCAAACACGACATCAAACAATAAACATGAACTCTCCTTGAGACGCGTTTCAGAACGGTTTGGTGCTCCTCCTCTCGTTACCTCGGAAGACTTTCTGATGAAGCTGAAGAGACTTTACCTCCAGACGCTGAGTCTAAACATCTTTACCTCCAGACGCTGAGTCTAAACATCCATAATGCAGCTGGAGTTTGTTGGACAGATCAACAACAACTCAAACGTCTCCTGAATCTTTATGTTAATAATCGTGGTGCGTTCAAGTGCTTCTCTCTGATGCAGGACGTTTCTTAGATATCATATTATAATTATATTATTATAATAAAGCGTGTCCTTTTATTGAGTGTGAAGCAGCTGGATTTAAAGAGTGGGCGTCCTTGCTGAGCTGCTGATGGACGGATCTCTACGGAGGCTTTTAACCAGGAACGTAAACACTAAGCCCCCCCCCCCGCCCCCCCACACACACACACACACTTTGATTGACAGGTGACCTCGGGGCAGGAAAAGCAGCGACGAGAGACGAGAGATGGAAAAGTCTCCCAGTGGAGCTCCGAAACTAAACTGTTTATACCTCTAATTTACCACAGACAGTAAACACCACGTCCACCAAACTCCAGCTAGAATACGGACGTTTAAACACCAACGTTCCTCCAACGTTCCTCCAACATTCCTCCAATGTTCCTCCAATGTTCCTCAAACGTTCCTCCAACGTTCCTCCAACGTTCCTCAAATGTTCCTCCAACGTTCCTCCAATGTTCCTCCAATGTTCCTCCAACGTTCCTCCAACGTTCCTCCAATGTTCCTCCAACGTTCCTCCAATGTTCCTCCAATGTTCCACCAATATTCCTCCAATGTTCCCTCAATGTTCCTCTAATGTTCCTCCAACGTTCCTCCAACGTTCCTCCAATGTTCCTCCAATGTTCCTCCAATGTTCCTCCAACGTTCCTCCAACATTCCTCCAACGTTCCTCCAACATTCCTCCAATGTTCCTCCAACGTTCCTCCAACGGTCCTCCAATGTTCCTCCAACGTTCCACCACCTTCATCAGGACCAAGTGAAGCTCTCAGTCGATACCATTTAAAGAAAAGAAATATTAGGATAATGATAATGACCTGTAAATATTGATCTGTCCACCAAACTCCAGCCAGATGTTTGGGATGTTTTGACTCAACATCTGGACTAAAGTCTCTTCAGCTTCATCAGAAAGAATTAAAAGGTTTCCAGAAGAACGCCACCAAACACCAGCTAACATGTTGATGTTTTTAGAGCCCGTCTGAGACAGGAAACCAGCTGAACACCAGAACCTGTAAAACACCTGTTCTCAACATCTGGTGTTGTTATTGATGCTGCTCCTAACCTCTGACCTCTGACCCCTGACATGTTTCACACGTCTCCACCTGACTCCGGCTAAACTCTGAGGCGTTTTGACCTGAAGACTGAAGACGAAGTCAAAGTGTCTCCGAGTTCATCAGGACGAAGACGAACGAGACGTCTCACAGTTTTATAATTAAAACTATAGATCAGGCTGCTGAGAGGTACGGAGGCCCAGAGACGACACCAATAATGTACGGAGGCCCAGAGACGACACCAATAATGTACGGAGGCCCAGAGACAACACTAATAAACTACAACATGACTGTGAAACTTCTGAGACTTCCCGTCCCCTGTCCCCCGTCCCCGTCCCCCGTCCCCCCGTCTTACCCATCTCGGTCTCGTAGGGCCGTCCGTCCTCGGGCAGCTGGATGAACTGTCTGGAGAAGACACTGCTGCCGTAGCCAAGAATATAACCCTCCAGCTTCACATCCGGACTCGGACGGACAAACTTCATCACGATGGTGTCGCCGGTGGCGTTGATCCGGACCTTCATGTTCTGACGCCGCACTGAGGACCAGAAGAAGAAGAAGAAGAAGAAGAAGAAGATGAAGAAGAAGAAGAAGAAGAAGAAGAAGAATTATTGTCTTCTCAAGACCAGAACATCAGATATCAGATAATATCAGCCCATCGGAATATTTACAAGCTTTATTAGCAAATACTTGCTGCACATCTGGATCCAGATGTGCATCAGCGTATACGGAGTAGTAATACTGATAAAGGTGTTAAACGAGGCGACGTGTTCCTTTAACTGATGAATGAACCGACGTGTTTCTGCTGCTGAACGTCGTTGTTGTTTCAGCCGACTGACTCCGAGGCGCCTCGAGGTGCCGTGAAACAATCATCTGTAATTACACGTTGAGCTGCAGCGCCGCACCAGACTCCATTCATCTTTTACACGCTTTACAGGGATGTTTGTTCAGAGGATCAGTCGGACGAGTCCAGTCCTGCAGCTCATTCCTGCACACAGTATATAAAACCTCCAACTACTACTGAACAGTACACACAGAGTACACACTTTATACCACCACCCACCAGAGGACAAGAAATACCACAAAGAACCAACAAGAACTACATCAAGAATAAAAAACTAAGACTAAATACCATCAAAGTACTACAAGAAACTACCACAGACGCCCAAAGTTAGTACACAAAGTACCACAAACAACCATAGTGTACAATAAAGTACAATAAAGTATCACAAACAACCATAGTGTACAATAAAGTACAATAAAGTACAATAAAGTACAATAAAGTACCACAAACAACCATAGTGTACAATAAAGTACAATAAAGTACAATAAAGCACCACAAACAACCATAGTGTACAATAAAGTACAATAAAGTACAATAAAGTACCACAAACAACCATAGTGTACAATAAAGTACAATAAAGTACAACAAACAACAGTAGTGTACAATAAAGTACACAAAGTATCACAAACAATTATAGTGTACAATAAAGTACAATAAAGTACCACAAACAACTATAGTGTACAATAAAGTACACAAAGTACCACAAACAACTATAGTGTACAATAAAGTACAATAAAGTACCACAAACAACCATAGTGTACAATAAAGTACCACAAACAACTATAGTGTACAATAAAGTACACAAAGTACCACAAACAACTATAGTGTACAATAAAGTACAATAAAGTACCACAAACAACCATAGTGTACAATAAAGTACAATAAAGTACCAGAAACAACCATAGTGTACAATAAAGTACAATAAAGTACCGCAAACAACTATAGTGTACAATAAAGTACAATAAAGTACAATAAAGTACCACAAACAACCATAGTGTACAATAAAGTACAATAAAGTACAATAAAGTACCAGAAACAACCATAGTGTACAATAAAGTACAATAAAGTACAATAAAGTACCACAAACAACCATAGTGTGCGATAAAGTATAATAAACTATGGTGTACAATAAAGTACAATAAAGTACCACAAACAACTATAGTGTACAATAAAGTACCACAAACAACTATAGTGTACAATAAAGTACAATAAAGTACCACAAACAACTATAGTGTACAATAAAGTACCACAAACAACTATAGTGTATAATAAAGTACAATAAAGTACCACAAACAACTATAGTGTACAATAAAGTACAATAAAGTACAACAAACAACTATAGTGTACAATAAAGTACCACAAACAACTATAGTGTACAATAAAGTACAATAAAGTACCACAAACAACTATAGTGTATAATAAAGTACAATAAAGTACCACAAACAACTATAGTGTACAATAAAGTACAATAAAGTACAACAAACAACTATAGTGTACAATAAAGTACCACAAACAACTATAGTGTACAATAAAGTACAATAAAGTACCACAAACAACTATAGTGTACAATAAAGTACAATAAAGTACAACAAACAACTATAGTGTACAATAAAGTACAATAAAGTACCACAAACAACTATAGTGTACAATAAAGTACCACAAACAACTATAGTGTACAATAAAGTACAATAAAGTACCACAAACAACTATAGTGTACAATAAAGTACCACAAACAACTATAGTGTATAATAAAGTACAATAAAGTACAACAAACAACTATAGTGTACAATAAAGTACAATAAAGTACCACAAACAACTATAGTGTACAATAAAGTACAATAAAGTACCACAAACAACTATAGTGTACAATAAAGTACAATAAAGTACCACAAACAACTATAGTGTACAATAAAGTACAATAAAGTACCACAAACAACTATAGTGTACAATAAAGTACAATAAATACCACAAACAACTATAGTGTACAATAAAGTACAATAAATACCACAAACAACTATAGTGTACAATAAAGTACAATAATGTACCACAAACAACCATAGTGTACAATAAAGTACAATAAAGTACAACTAAGATGTTCATGTGTACGATGAAGACATCAGAGTACACAGTTAAGTATCATGAACTACTACAGGAGGTTATTGAAGTATTAATGAAATATGAATGAAGTATTAATGAAGTATTATTGACGGATTAAACTGCAGACTTTAAAAATGAACAATAAACGAATGGAGTTTGGTTGAAGGTTAAATCAGGATTTATAAACGTGTTCTTCTGTTTGACTGTTAGTTTAGAGCATTAATGAAATGTTTTGGTGACTCCTGAGCTTCCGTATAACTCTCTCTCTCTGTGTTGTTGTTGTTGGCGGTCCGCCGCCGCTGAGGTCATCGTCTCCTCGCCGCCTCCTCAGACCACCGCGGCGCTCTGCACGATCGTTCTATCGTCTTACAGAACTTCTTTAATCGTTCAATGAGGCGGAAACATCAGGTTATATCATCAAGTAGCACCCCCCACTAACCTCCCCCCCCACACACACACACACACACACACCCCCACGCCTACGGCGAGCGTCACACCTGTCTGCATGACTCATCGCACCACGCCAAAATCACCTCAACGTGCAGCAAAAACGCACCAGAACTGCATTAAAAAAAATACAAAATCACTACAACCTGCAGAAAAAATGCAGAAAAAATGCACCAAAACTCCAAAACTGCATGCAAAAAAAAAATCAGGTTTCTGCCGTGTCAACCTGCAACACCTCATTACAGACAGGTACGGAGGATCAAACACGTCAAAAATAGTCCACTTTAATACTAAAGTATCTTCTCGTGATTGTTTTAGACAAAATCACCTGCAGATATAAAAAGTACATGAGAAGAAAAGTAAGAAGTTTTACCAGATACATTTATGATTCCAACATTTAACGAACTTCTCTACATCTCAGGACTGGTTTCAGTTTACTGCCGTAAAACACAGAACAAAAGATGCATTTAGTGACGTTTTATCACAACCAGAGTCCAGATGTCCCGTTGTCTTCCACACATTTACTATTATTATAATAATTATTATTAATATTGTGACTGACCTCTACTCCGGTAATTATTATCATTATTAATATTATTATTATTATAATGATAATAATAATAATTATTATTATTATTAATATTATTATTATTAGTAGTATTATTATTGTGACTGACCTCTGCTCTGGTGATTATTATTATTATTATTATTATTATTATTAATATTATTATTATTAATATTAATATTGTGACTGACCTCTGCTCCGGTGATGAGCCGGGACTCCGTTGAGTAGAGTCGTCCCTCCCAGCAGTAACAGGAGGACTCGGAGGAGAGCGACGTCCGCCATAACCTCTCAGAGCTCCAGGAGGATGAGGATGAAGAGGAGGATGATGATGAAGAGGAGGATGAGGATGAGAAGGAGGATGATGAAGAGGAGGAGGATGATGAAGAGGAGGATGAGGATGAAGAGGAGCGACCAGAAGCTGGACAACTTCACTAAGCTCTCCTGCAGTCTTAGGACTTGTTCAGCTGGTGGATGTCCTCGCTGTGGAGGACGACCGGAGAGACGCCTCCATCTATAGGCTGGGGGGGGCGTGGCCTGGACGACATCATCACCTTCCTCTCTACTGTACCCCCTCCTCCTCCTCTTCCTCCTCCTCCTGCTCCTCCTCTTCATCAGTGCTGTTTTCCAGAGGGGGTTCTGGCTGCTTGACAGCTGTTATAGTTCCTCCAGATGTTGCCAGCAGCAGCAGCTGAGGAGGAAACATGAAGAGAACAAGAACACTCTTTAATCACTACCAGTTACTACACTTTTAATGGGACAGTGAACACATCACGTTTTGTGTCTCTTTGTGGTTGTTTTGCGTCTCTTTGTGGTTGTTTTGCGTCTCTTTGTAGTTGCTTTGCATCTTTGTGGTCGCCTTATGTCTCTTTGTGGTCGCTTTGTGTCTCTTTGTGGTCATTTTGTGTCTCTTTGTGGTCGCTTTGCATCTTTGTGTTCGCTTTGTAGTTGCTTTGCATCTTTGTGGTCGTTTTGTGTCTCTTTCTATTCATTTTGTGTCTCTTTGTGGTCGCTTTGTGTCTCTTTGTGGTTGCTTGGTGTGTCTTTGTGGTCGCTTTGCATCTTAATGGTCAACTTGTAGTTGCTTTGCATCTTTGTGGTCACCTTGTGTCTCTTTGTGGTCGCTTTGCGTCTCTTTGTGGTCGCCTTGCGTCTCTTTGTGGCCGCTTTGCGTCTCTTTGTGGTCGCTTTGCGTCTCTTTGTGGTCGCTTTGTGTCTCTTTGTGGTCGTTTTACGTCTCTTTGTGGTCGCTTTGTGTCTCTTTGTGGTCGTTTTGTGTCTCTTTGTGGTCACTTTGTGTCTCTTTGTGGTCGCTTTGTGTATCTTTGTGGTCACTTTGTGTCTCTTTGTGGTCGCTTTGCATCTCTTTGTGGTCGCTTTGTTTCTCTTTGTGGTCGTTTTGTGTCTCTTTGTGGTCACTTTGTCTCTTTGTGGTCACTTTGCGTCTCTTTGTGGTCGCTTTGTGTCTCTTTGTGGTCATTTTGTGTCTCTGTGGTCATTTTGTCTCTTTGTGGTCACCTTGCGTCTCTTTGTGGTCACTTAGTCTCTTTGTGGTCACTTTGTGTCTCTTTGTGGTCGCTTTGTGTCTCTTTGTGGTCGCTTTGTGTCTCTTTGTGGTCACTTTG
>NC_133818.1:811361-813861 GCF_043250625.1 Sebastes fasciatus
GCGTCCAATTAAAGCTCAACCTTACTGGAAAACACATCTACCTATTATCATCAGGTCAACTTTAACAGAACCATTAGAACCACTAGAACCACTAGAACCAGCAGAACCACCAGAACCAGAACCACTAGAACCAGAACCACTAGAACCATTACAACCACCAGAACCAGCAGAACCAGCAGAAAGAGTGAGCCCTTGTCAGCTGAGTGTGAACACAGTGAAACAAAGCAGCTGTTGTTAGAGAGCCAGCAGGCAGCAGCTCAACACACAGCCCTTCACAATAAAACACACAGCCCTTCACAATAAAAGCCTCCACTAAAGCTAAACTACCAGCGTCTGTCAGCTTTAATAATGAGACATGTTTAGAGGTTTAGAGACGAACCAGCGCCTCTTCTCTCAGCTGATTGGTCCAGCTGTGAACAGGAAGCTCTTAAACTAATCAAACGTCTGCCGGCGGCGTGGGTTCGGCGTGCCAGAGCCCCCGGGGCCCCCCCGGGGCCACCTGCATCACATCACCGAGCCGGAGGAGGAAACCCAGCGGCGCTGACAGAACCTCCGTTATTCTGTCAGAGAACGGAGAAAAGAGAACAGAGAAGCCTTTGTCTGTTTGAAGCTGAACTATTATTAATATTATCATGATTATATCACTAATATAGCAGTATTATATCACTATTAGATCACTAATATATCACTATTAGATCACTAATATATCGCTAATATAGCAATATTATATCACTAATATAGCACTAATATATCACTATTATATCACTAAGATATCACTATTATATCACTAAGATATCACTATTATATCACTAATATATCACTATTATATCACTAATATAGCTCTAATATATCACTAATATATCACTATTACATCACTAAGATATCACTATTATATCACTAAGATATCACTAATATATCACTAATATATCACTAATATATCACTATTATATCACTATTATATCACTATTATATCAGTGATATATCACTATTATATCACTATCATATCACTAATATATCACTATCATGTCACTAATATATCACTATTATATCACTAATATATCACTATTATAGCACTAATATATCACTATTATATCACTATTATAGCACTAATATATCATTATTATATCACTAATATATCACTATTATATCACTATCATGTCACTAATATATCACTATTATATCACTATTATAGCACTATTATATCACTAATATATCACTAATATATCACTATTATATCAGTGATATATCACTATTATATCACTAATATATCACTATCATATCACTAATATATCACTATCATGTCACTAATATATCACTATTATATCACTAATATATCACTATTATAGCACTAATATATCACTATTATATCACTATTATAGCACTAATATATCATTATTATATCACTAATATATCACTATTATATCACTAATATATCACTATCATGTCACTAATATGTCACTATTATATCACTATTATAGCACTATTATATCACTAATATCACTAATATATCACTAATATATCACTATTATATCACTATTATATCACTAATATATCTATTATAGCACTAATATATCATTATTATATCACTAATATATCACTATTATATCACTATCATGTCACTAATATATCACTATCATATCACTAATATATCACTATTATATCACTAATATATCACTATTATATCACTATTATATCACTATTATATCACTAATATATCACTAATATATCACTATTATAGCACTAATATAGCACTAATATAGCACTATTATATCACTAATATATCACTATTATAGCACTAATATATCACTATTATAGCACTAATATATCATTATTATATCACTAATATATCACTATTATAGCACTATTATATCACTAATATATCACTAATATAGCACTAATATAGCACTAATATAGCACTAATATAGCACTATTATATCACTAATATATCACTATTATAGCACTAATATATCACTATTATAGCACTAATATATCATTATTATATCACTAATATATCACTATTATAACACTATTATATCACTAATATATCACTATTATATCACTATTATATCACTAATATATCACTATTATATCACTAATATATCACTATTATATCACTAATATATCACTAATATATCACTATTATGGCACTAATATATCACTATTATATCACTAATATATCACTATTATAGCACTAATATATCACTAATATAACACAATAATAACACAGTCCAGCTGCTGGTCTAGTTTCATGGTTTGTTTTACTTCCTGTTTTACATAAAACTCTATAAATGAAATGAAAGCGCGTCGGTCTGATGAAGACGTTTAAACTTTTACATTTCATGTGATATTAGAGAACCCTGAGAGACGGTTCCGTCCAGAACGCCTCGCTGAGCGCTGAGTTCTCCCCCCCCCCCCCACCAGTCACCGGGTTGTCCAGACATCATGATCTGTTGTCAGAAGGCATTGTGGGAAATGTAGGAAAGCCCAGAGTGATGATGTC
>NC_133818.1:818861-848861 GCF_043250625.1 Sebastes fasciatus
CCAGCGAGTATAAACAGACCTCGCTCGCTCAGGTGACTAAAACATGACGACTAAATCACAACTTTACACTTATGAAAACACTCACAATTGAGTCTGTCGCACAAAGTCTGCAAAGTGTTGATCTCTGGCGCACAACTCGATGATCCTCAGACGCTCCTGGATCTCCTGCCGAGAGGTCAGAGGTCAGAGGTCAGAAAACATGTTTACCCGACAGTCAGGCTGTTAATCAGTTGTAGACTGAAGAGGAAAGACCTGCTGCTGAGACACAACAACACTCGATCGTCTCATTTATCTCAACACTTCCTGTTGCAGGTTTCACAAACGCTGCCTCGATCGGTCGTTTATTCTGTGACTTTGGTGAAACCAGACTAACCCTTTAAAACACCAAAGTCACTCAATAAAACAAACTAACCTGATGGATGCAGCGGTAGACCAGTCCTTGTTCTGAGAGGTTAAATTACTAGTTTTGTGAATGGAGTCTGGTGGATTTGAAGAGAGCGACACTTAGACTGATATATATGTTTATAGGTGTCCACAGCAGGACATTGGTATGCTCCATCTACTGTCGTAAAACACTGACTACGGATAAATAAAAACACCTGAACTATTCCTTTAAGGGTTCAGGGTTCTTTCCTACTGTACAGTAGAGAGGTCTCTGCTCTTTTATAGTTACGGCGTCCCACAAGGCTCAATTTTGGGGCCACTTCTATTTATATTGTGATTATTTGGACATAATATTAAAATCCACCTCTACGCTGATGACACTCCGCTGTACGGAGGACAGTTCTCGTACCTCCTGGGTGAGCGTGGTGTTCTGGCAGATGTGTTGTATCTCGAGAGCCCTGTCGAGGTCTCTGGAGCCGCCGGCGCCGGCGTGGCTGCTGTAGTGGGGCGCGTTGTCGTCATTGTAGCGCCGGTAGTACTGGGCGGTGACCTGGTCGCTCTCAAACGTGGGGTCCAACTTGGTGGCGCGCTCCAGCGTTGGCGGACTGTTTCCCCGTCTGGAAGGAAAACACGTTTAGAATATCTGGACAAACTACTGGATCAGATCAGGTAAACAGTCAGATGGTGCCGTCACCTACCGTAGCGGGTCCTCGCTGTCCTCCCCGTCGTACTGCTCTCGCAGCGTCCGTGCCAGGAAGAAGATGATGCCGGCCGCCACCAGGAGGAAGCCGGCCACCGAGGCGATGGCGATGCCAACCACCAGCGGCTCGGAGACGTACTCCTCGCAGTGCTCACCGCGATACCACCAGTTCTCTCCGACCCGACACCTGCAGCAAAGGTTCCCACAGTTACCGCCAAGAACAACCGTTGTTTGTTCTGGCTGTTCAACCACTTTTAGGTTTTAAATGTTTAAACTTAAAGACCAGAATAAAGTTCAAAATTAAGTTTATTTTGTGTCTTATAAAACCGTCTCCGACCTGCAGATGGCGCCCTTGCCGGGGATGACGTCACATTTGCCGTCGTTGAGGCAGAAGTTGGGCTGCACCTCGCAGACGCTCTGACACGGCAGGCCGTCCACGCTCAGGTAGCCGGCGGCGCACACGCACTCGGCCTCACCGGACCACCTGTTGACCTGACACCTGGAGAAGTCGTTACAGTCCTGGAACTTACAGGGGTCGGCCCGGTCACCTGAGGAGGACGAGGAGGCAACCACAGAAGAAGAAGAAGACGGTTTAGTCAAACCTGCAGTTAAGGATCTGAATGGTTTTCAGACTTTGGTACTAAACCTGGGACCAGATCCCAGGACAGACCCAGGGACCAGACCTCGGGTCTGACCCTGGGACCAGACCTCGGGTCTAGCCCTGGGACCAGACCTCGGGTCAGACCCTGGAAACACCTTCAACAAACTCTCCTAATGACTTCATGCTAAGTCCAGATCCAGGACCAGAACCACGGCCTCTGCAGGACCCGCTACGGTGACCGTGGTAAAGGTGCCTTCAGGACTAAAGTGATTATCAGATGACCACGGTGACTCACTGGCTGTCAGGAGCTCCTCTGATTGGCTCAGACGGATTAAAGAGCTGCAGCTCAGCAGAGATGGAAGTGACAGTAAATCACTGAACCCCCCCTCACAATAAAATACACACAACAAGTACAAGTATGTCAGTAATATCAGTAAAACGTAAAGTACGTGCTAGTATAAACTGGTTGGGAGTTTAATTTAATAAATAAATAAAGAATCAGATTTTATAAACTCTTCAAATCTTAATTAGTAAAGTCAGTAAAGCTGTCAGATAAATGTAGTGGAGTACAAGTAGAAAGAAGTACAAGTACTTCACATGTGTACTTGGTTGTACTCAGACAGATAAGAGATATGAGTCAGTGTTGTTCTGCTGCTCACGTTCCTCTCAGACAGATTATCTCAGGTATTACATCTTATAGTCCTGACAGGAGAGCTAACCAGGATTCACCTCATGAACCGCTTCTGAACACAAACACCCTCTGAAGGTACAAGTACACAACGTAGTACTCCTAGTAGTATTCATCCAGAACATGTAGTATGAGTAAATACAACTAGTTCTCTTAAATCACTCGTATGTGGTACTAATAACAAGTAGTTAACCCAGGACCCAACAAGACCCAACAAGACCCTCTAGGGGGGTCCAGGGGTTTCAGGTACTTGTACTTTACTTGAGTATTTACATTTTATGTAACTTTATACTTCTACTCATCTCAGAGGTAAACATTCTACTTTTTACTTCACTACAATTATCTGACAATATTAGTTACTAGTTACTTTGCAGATACTCCGGGACCAGACCTCGGGACCAGACCCCGGGACCAGACCCCGGGACCAGACCCCGGGACTGACCCCGAGACCAGACCCCAGGACCAGACCTCGGGACCAGACCCCGGGACCAGACCCCGGGACCAGACCTCGGGACCAGACCTCGGGACCAGACCTCGGGACCAGACCTCGGGACCAGACCCCGGGACCAGACCCCGGGACCAGACCCCGGGACCAGACCCCGGGACCAGACCTCGGGACCAGACCCCGGGACCAGACCCCGGGACTGACCCCGAGACCAGACCCCAGGACCAGACCTCGGGACCAGACCCCGGGACCAGACCCCGGGACCAGACCTCGGGACCAGACCTCGGGACCAGACCTCGGGACCAGACCTCGGGACCAGACCCCGGGACCAGACCCCGGGACCAGACCCCGGGACCAGACCCCGGGACCAGACCTCGGGACCAGACCTCGGGACTGACCCCGGGACCAGACCTCGGGACCAGACCTTGGGACCAGACCTCGGGACCAGACCTCTGGACTGACCCCGGGAACAGACCTCGGGACCAGACCTCGGGACTGACCCCGGGACCAGACCCCGGGACGAGACCTCGGGACTGACCTCGGGATTGACCTCGGGACCTGACCTCGGGACCAGACCCCGGGTCTGACCCTGGGACCAGACCCCGGGACCAGACCTCGGGACCAGACCTCGGGATTGATCCCGGGACCAGACATCGGGACCAGACCCCGGGACCAGACCTCGGGACCAGACCTCGGGATTGATCCCGGGACCAGACATCGGGACCAGACCCCGGGACCAGACCCCGGGACCAGACATCGAACTGACCGACTTCAGTCCTACCTGACTCGACGTCCAGCGAGTGCTTGTCGATGGACAGGTTCATGGTCTGGTAAGCGGTGTTGGCGAAGTCCTCCAGGATGAGGTAGACCACGTTGTCGACCCCTCTGGGAACTGGCTTACCGAACCTCATCCTGCTGTTCACCACGATGCTGCCGTTCCTGAAGTTGAGGATCTCCAGGTTCTGGAAGTTGTTCAGGTTGGTCTGAAGGTACGGGACCAGCTGCAAGGTGAAGACGAAGACACACGTGAAGAACGTAACACAAGAATCTAGAAGGTTTTATTCTCCAGAGTCTTTGAGTTCTCACCAGTTCTAGGAAGCGTTGCTCCAAGGCCTTGTACTCAGGGGAGCTCTTGTTGAAGAGGTCCAAGGAGAATGCCATGTTGGTCACCCTGAGCCTGAAGAACACCGTCAGGGCCTTGCCGGGTCGGGTCGGCAATGCGAAGGCGTCCAGGTCTGAACCCTGAGCCCCACTGTAGAAGCCGCTGCTGTCACCTTCAACTGCCACACCGCCATACGGGAACACATCGAAGCTGACGTCGATGCTCGGCACCTCAGAAAAATCTAAGGGTTGGATCTCGGTCGCGGCGGGGGTGGTGTTGTTGACTTCCTGAAGCAAGGAAGTTTGGAGGGTAACACTACCTGATTCACTCTCTGAAGCATTCGTCAAGGTGGTTAACAAGTCTCCTGGCGATGCTTCTACGGCATCCGTTGAAGCACCTTCTGTTTTGTCCACAACCACCACCGATGGCTTCAAATGAGGAACAGCTGAAGTCGGATTCATTGGAACTTCGTCAACGTCTTCATGGTTCATGTGCTCATGGTCAACCGGTTCCTCGTCATCCGGCGCCGAATCCGACACTCGAGTGAATGGTGATTCCTTCTCAGGCGAGAGAGCGATGCTTCTGCTGTGGTCTGGACTTACAGAAGAAGTGAGGACCGGAGCAGCAGTCGTCGTGGTGACAACCATGACTTCATCCACAACCAGATCCTCGTCTTGGATACCAACCGCCAGCGTCGTCGTTATCACAGGATCGGCGACGCCGATGATGTGTTGCTCCTCTAAAATTTCTACCTCATCGTGGTCTTCGGTTTCTGGCGGCAGCAATTTAGGATTTTCCGTGAATATCTTAAGTTCTGGTGATTCTACGGTGATCGTATCAAGGCTGGATTCTTTGACTGTGACTGCCTGGACTTCTACAAACGTAGGTGACGCTTCGGTAGAGGAAGTGTCAGTGTCAGGGACTTCAGGTGCTTCAGGCGCAACAATAACTTCAACCTCCTCCTTCTCGGGTACATATTCTTCTGATTCAGACCCAACGGTAGCCACTGGAAGCTCTATTGCTGCATCAGTAGTTACTTCCACATCTTCAGCGGTTTCTGGAAGCCTGACTGCGGAATCAGTTGGCCCTGCAAAAACAGGGGCCTCGCGAGTCCTAGCTTCAGGTTCAGGAGGATCTGTGACTGGCGCCGTGAGGGTATGTGGTCCGGTCAAGGAGTCATCGTCATCGTCATAGATGCCGGATGCCTCCACTGTTTGCACTGAAAGTTCAACAGTCAAGGTTCTTTCGGGTGAGAATACAGGTGCTCCGGTGGTGGTTGAGTAACGAGGGTCTGTACTGATGTGCTGCGTAACTAAAACCTGGTCCAAGAAAGGTTCCTCAATGCCTCCATCCAGCACTGATTTTTCAAAAGCAGGAACTGTTGTTGTCTGCAAAGGGGAAGCATTGGTGAACTCCATCGCAATTACGTCCTCTTTGTCAGTGGTTGGCGACTCAACGGTGAAGGCCTCCTCGTCTTCATCTTCGTCCTCGGTCTCCTCCAGGTCAGGCGGCGGTAGCACCTCCAGGCTGCCGTCCCCCTCCTCGTAGAAGCTAGTCTCGTAAGAGGATGTCGCCGGCTGCCGGGCCCAGAGATCGTCACCCTGGCCGTCTCCAGAGAAACCAGAGCCAGATCCTCCGTCCAGCGTGGCCTCAGAGCCTGTTTGTGGTTTCACCGGCGGTGGAGGGGCGACGGCTGCAGAGGAGCCTCTGGGACCAACCGCAAGGTCCTCTCGGGGGTCGTCACCGGCGGCAGGAGCATTACTTTCAAGGAATCCCTCATCTTCAATATCTGTAAGCCAGAAAAGCACACGGAGAGTTTTTATGAAAAGGTGTTAAGTGGACTTTGAGTTCCATCATCGGTCAAGTCAGTTAGTCTCTGATTGGGTTGACCATCTTTAATGAACGTTAGCTCACTCTCTCTCCCGATGGTCTTCTTGGGGAAATCGGCGGCGGGTGTCGGAATCGTGATGTCGTCGAACATGAAGACGTCGTTCTCGCTCACCACCTCAACCTGGGGGACTTTCCACTCGTCGAAGGGGTCGAACAGGAAGTCGTCTTTGTTGAGGAAGATGTTGCTTTCCACCTCGTGGATCGGAGCGTCGGGAGGCTTCTCTGCAGCGAGGATGTTATCCTGAAAGAAGAAGGTTTACTGATGTTTATATGAAGGTGTCTTTAATTCTGTGATCGGTTTCTTCTTCTGGTTCAGTTGAACTCACCATGTTGTCGAAGGCGTCGGACGGTCGGATCGTAGGTTTCACAATCGGTAACAAGTTCTCCGCTGCAGAAAAGAGTCAGTAATTACTTCCTGTATTCTTCGATCTGGGATCAAATACACTATAAAAAGACTAAAGTTCTCTTTGATCGGCTGATCCAACTGGAACCTTTAACACCATCATCATTTGAAACTTTAAAATACCTCATATTTCTCCTTTTCGGTTTAAAATTAACTTACGTCCTGAAAATACTATTCTATCAAAAACTGGACTTTTCTTTGCAGTACCAAAGGAGCAATACATCTGTATGAATGAGTTGAAATATAAGTTGTAACAAGCGACTAAATGTGTGAATGCAACGTGGTACCGTTCTCCAGCCGCAGAGCGTCCGTCTGCATCGCCAGGCTGCTGTTGCTCAGCAAGTTGTCCTTGTGCAGAGCCTCAGTGATGTAGTTGCGGAAGTCGGTGATGGTGTAGACGACGGTGGGCTGCTCGGCGGCTCCGGGGTAGTTCTTTTCTACCAGGTTGTTCTGCAGAGAGATGAAGTCCAGCGTGTCGTTGGCGATGCCGCTGCTGCTGTCCACCTCCAGGGTGATGGCGTAGTGGACCAGAACCACCAGACCCCTGAGAGGGAACAAGACCAGTTTAAACCAGCGGGCTACCTATGGGTCTGAGAAGTGAAGCCAATGATGAAGTGCCTTAAACCTGCATTCTTTCTAATGGTGGTAAGATGGTGACGGCCAAAAACCTAAACGACAAAAAACTAAAACCAAGATGACAATGCCGAAAACCAAGATGACAACGCCGAAAACCAAGATGGTGACGGCCAAAAATCTAAACGACAACGCAAAATTCAAGATGACAACGCCAAAAACCAAGATGACAACGCCGAAAACCAAGATGACAACGCCGAAAACCAAGATGGTGATGGCCAAAAATCTAAACGACAACGCAAAATTCAAGATGACAACGCCAAAAACCAAGATGACAACGCCAAAAACCTAAACGACAATGCCAAAAACCAAGATGACAATGCCAGAAACCAAGATGGCGACGACCAAAAACCAAGATGGCGACGACCAAAAACCAAGATAGCAACGGGTAAAAACCAAGATGACAACGCCAAAAACCAATATGGAGAAGGCTAAAAGGCTTCAAAACATCAGTCCACAAAGCAGTGGATGACATCACGGTGACTACGTCCACTTCTTCTATACGGTCTACGGTTTAAACTGAGATGTGTTAGCATTTAGCTCAGAGCGACGCCCCCCCCCCATCACGGTGTTTTATTGTTGTCGGGGTCCAGGTGACCTCCTTTAACCTGCAAACATCTAACCTGACATCACGGCCATCCCATAATCTGACATCTGTTCATCTGTTCACATCTTCCTGACCTCATTTAACGACCATATCTCCTCCTTCAGCTCGCTGCTTTCTACGACAGCAGAGATCAGGTGAGTTAAAGAGTCTCTCTGGAGGTCGGGGGGGGGGGTGGCGAGGTCGTCGTAAACCTCAACGGTAATCTGGCGGCGGCTGCAGGTGGCCGGCAAGCGACTTATCCCACTTAAGAGCTGATTGACTATTGTTAAGGGCATTAAGTATTAGAGCTCTTATTTACTTCAACACAAACACAGAATCCAGGTCGGATAAACTACAATAATAAAGGTAATAATAGAGATAATAAAGGTAATAATAGAGGTAATAAAGGTAATAATAGAGGTAATAATAGAGATGATAAAGGTAATAATAGAGATGATAAAGGTAATAATAGAGATGATAAAGGTAATAATAGAGATGATAACGGTAATAATAGAGATAATAAAGGTAATAATAGAGGTAATAAAGGTAATAATAGAGATGATAAAGGTAATAATAGAGATAATAAAGGTAATAATAGAGGTAATAAAGGTAATAATAGAGGTAATAATATAGATGATAAAGGTAATAATAGAGGTAATAAAGGTAATAATAGAGGTAATAAAGGTAATAATAGAGGTAATAATAGAGATGATAAAGGTAATAATAGAGATGATAAAGGTAATAATAGAGATGATAAAGGTAATAATAGAGGTAATAAAGGTAATAATAGAGATAATAAAGGTAATAATAGAGGTAATAATAGAGATGATAAAGGTAATAATAGAGATGATAACGGTAATAATAGAGATAATAAAGGTAATAATAGAGATAATAAAGGTAATAATAGAGGTAATAAAGGTAATAATAGAGATAATAAAGGTAATAATAGAGGTAATAAAGGTAATAATAGAGATGATAAAGGTAATAATAGAGATAATAAAGGTAATAATAGAGGTAATAATAGAGATGATAAAGGTAATAATAGAGATGATAAAGGTAATAATAGAGATGATAAAGGTAATAATAGAGATAATAAAGGTAATAATAGAGGTAATAAAGGTAATAATAGAGATGATAAAGGTAATAATAGAGATAATAAAGGTAATAATAGAGGTAATAAAGGTAATAATAGAGGTAATAATAGAGATGATAAAGGTAATAATAGAGATGATAAAGGTAATAATAGAGATAATAAAGGTAATAATAGAGGTAATAAAGGTAATAATAGAGGTAATAATAGAGATGATAAAGGTAATAATAGAGATGATAAAGGTAATAATAGAGATAATAAAGGTTTAACATGTGGAGATAAAGTAAGTATCAAGTGAATAAAAGAGTAAAGTAGGTTAAACTCACCGCTCCAGGTCCTTCTGAGGTCTGACAACACAAACACAACATCACATAAACACATGAAATAAAGTCTCAGTTTACCATCCATTAAAATACATATGAATATAAATATACATATAAATATAAAAATAAAAATACAAATACAAATAAATATAATTATAAATATAAATATAATTATAAATATAATTATAATTATAAATATTAATATAAATATAATTATAAATATAATTATAAATATAATTATAAATATAAATATAATTATAAATATACATATAAATATAAAAATAAAAATAAAAATACAAATAAATATAATTATAAATATAAATATAAATATAAATATAATTATAAATATAATTATAAATATACATATAAATATAAAAATAAAAATACAAATACAAATAAATATAATTATAAATATAAATATAAATATAATTATAAATATAATTATAAATATAAATATAATTATAAATATACATATAAATATAAAAATAAAAATACAAATACAAATAAATATAATTATAAATATAAATATAAATATAATTATAAATATAATTATAAATATAAATATAATTATAAATATAATTATAAATATAAATATAATTATAAATATTAATATAAATATAAATATAAATATAATTATAAATATAAATATAAATATAATTATAAATATTAATATAAATATAATTATAAATATAATTATAAATATAAATATAAATATAATTATAAATATAATTATAAATATAAATATAATTATAAATATTAATATAAATATAAATATAATTATAATTATAAATATAATTATAAATATAAATATAATTATAATTATAAATATAAATATAAATATAAATATAATTATAAATATAAATATAAATATAATTATAAATATAAATATAAATATAAATATAAATATAAATATAATTATAAATATAAATATAATATTTACCTGAACTCGACCACGTAGACGCTCTTGAAGCCCGGCAGCCTGTCGAAGGCGTCTTCGATCTGAATGTTAAAGAGAAGAAAGAACGACTCAAATCAAGTCCTCTCTACTAACACCTGGGATTAAAGGGTTAAAGGTTAGGGGGTTAGGGTTAAAGGTTAAAGGTTAGGGGTTTAGGGTTAAAGTCCTCTCTACTAAAACATGTTATTTTGTTTCATTTTCACATATTCTATAACTTCATGAGCAACAGAAACCTACTGAGACATCTGGTTCACATGTTTTTACTAATCATTGTTCGTATATTTGTCAGTAATAATCTTTGGGATATTTTTTGTGTATTTGTTTTAGATGTGTCTGAATGTTTTTCATGCTTGTAGTTTGTAGTTTGCAGAAAGTCGCCTTTACAACGAGATATTATTTAGTTTAGTTTAATGAAGTTTACTGAAGTTAATCTTCAGATATTCGTCCCGTCTGTCTCTACTCTGTCTCTACTGTCTCTACTGTCTCTCTGCTGTCTCTACTCTGTCTCTACTGTCTCTACTGTCCCGTCTGTCTGAAAGGTAAAAAGACTCTACAGTGTCTCTACTGTCTCTACTGTCTCTCTGCTGTCTCTACTGTGTCTCTCTACTGTCTCTACTGTCTCTCTACTGTCTCTACTGTCTCTCTACTGTCTCTACTGTGTCTCTCTACTGTCTCTACTGTCTCTCTACTGTCTCTACTGTCTCTCTACTGTCTCTACTGTCTCTCTACTGTCTCTACTGTGTCTCTCTACTGTCTCTCTACTGTCTCTCTACTGTCTCTACTGTCTCTCTACTGTCTCTACTGTGTCTCTCTACTGTCTCTACTGTCTCTCTACTGTCTCTACTGTGTCTCTCTACTGTCTCTACTGTCTCTCTACTGTCTCTACTGTCTCTCTACTGTCTCTACTGTGTCTCTCTACTGTCTCTCTGCTGTCTCTACTCTGTCTCTACTGTCTCTACTGTCCCGTCTGTCTGAAAGGTAAAAAGACTCTACAGTGTCTCTACTGTCTCTACTGTCTCTACTGTCTCTCTGCTGTCTCTACTCTGTCTCTACTGTCTCTACTGTCTCTCTGCTGTCTCTACTCTGTCTCTACTGTCTCTACTGTCCCGTCTGTCTGAAAGGTAAAAAGACTCTACAGTGTCTCTACTGTCTCTGCTGTCTCTCTACTGTCTCTACTGTCTCTGCTGTCTCTACTGTCTCTCTGCTGTCTCTACTGTCTCTACTGTCTCTCTGCTGTCTCTACTGTCTCTCTGCTGTCTCTCTGCTGTCTCTACTGTCTCTACTGTCTCTCTGCTGTCTCTACTGTCTCTACTGTCTCTCTGCTGTCTCTACTGTCTCTCTGCTGTCTCTCTGCTGTCTCTACTGTCTCTACTGTCTCTCTGCTGTCTCTCTACTGTCTCTGCTGTCTCTCTACTGTCTCTACTGTCTCTCTACTGTCTCTACTGTCTCTGCTGTCTCTACTGTCTCTCTGCTGTCTCTACTGTCTCTACTGTCTCTCTGCTGTCTCTACTGTCTCTCTGCTGTCTCTCTGCTGTCTCTACTGTCTCTATTGTCTCTCTGCTGTCTCTACTGTCTCTACTGTCTCTCTGCTGTCTCTACTGTCTCTCTGCTGTCTCTCTGCTGTCTCTACTGTCTCTACTGTCTCTCTGCTGTCTCTCTACTGTCTCTGCTGTCTCTCTACTGTCTCTCTACTGTCTCTCTACTGTCTCTACTGTCTCTGCTGTCTCTACTGTCTCTCTGCTGTCTCTACTGTCTCTACTGTCTCTCTGCTGTCTCTACTGTCTCTGCTGTCTCTCTACTGTCTCTCTACTGTCTCTCTGCTGTCTCTACTCTGTCTCTACTGTCTCTACTGTCCCGTCTGTCTGAAAGGTAAAAAGACTCTACAGTGTCTCTACTGTCTCTACTGTCTCTCTGCTGTCTCTACTCTGTCTCTACTGTCTCTGCTGTCTCTACTGTCTCTCTGCTGTCTCTACTCTGTCTCTACTGTCTCTGCTGTCTCTACTGTCTCTCTGCTGTCTCTACTCTGTCTCTACTGTCTCTACTGTCTCTCTGCTGTCTCTACTCTGTCTCTACTGTCTCTACTGTCCCGTCTGTCTGAAAGGTAAAAAGACTCTACAGTGTCTCTACTGTCTCTACTGTCTCTCTGCTGTCTCTACTCTGTCTCTACTGTCTCTGCTGTCTCTACTGTCTCTCTGCTGTCTCTACTCTGTCTCTACTGTCTCTGCTGTCTCTACTGTCTCTCTGCTGTCTCTACTCTGTCTCTACTGTCTCTACTGTCTCTCTGCTGTCTCTACTCTGTCTCTACTGTCTCTACTGTCCCGTCTGTCTGAAAGGTAAAAAGACTCTACAGTGTCTCTACTGTCTCTACTGTCTCTGCTGTCTCTCTACTGTCTCTACTGTCTCTGCTGTCTCTACTGTCTCTCTGCTGTCTCTACTGTCTCTACTGTCTCTGCTGTCTCTCTACTGTCTCTACTGTCTCTGCTGTCTCTACTGTCTCTCTACTGTCTCTCTGCTGTCTCTCTGCTGTCTCTACTGTCTCTCTGCTGTCTCTCTACTGTCTCTCTACTGTCTCTCTACTGTCTCTCTACTGTCTCTACTGTCTCTCTACTGTCTCTCTGCTGTCTCTCTGCTGTCTCTACTGTCTCTCTGCTGTCTCTACTGTCTCTCTGCTGTCTCTCTACTGTCTCTCTACTGTCTCTCTACTGTCTCTCTGCTGTCTCTCTGCTGTCTCTCTGCTGTCTCTACTGTCTCTACTGTCTCTCTGCTGTCTCTCTACTGTCTCTGCTGTCTCTCTACTGTCTCTCTACTGTCTCTCTGCTGTCTCTCTGCTGTCTCTACTGTCTCTACTGTCTCTCTGCTGTCTCTCTGCTGTCTCTCTGCTGTCTCTACTGTCTCTCTGCTGTCTCTCTGCTGTCTCTACTGTCTCTACTGTCTCTCTGCTGTCTCTCTACTGTCTCTGCTGTCTCTCTACTGTCTCTCTACTGTCTCTCTGCTGTCTCTCTGCTGTCTCTACTGTCTCTGCTGTCTCTCTGCTGTCTCTGCTGTCTCTACTGTCTCTACTGTCTCTCTGCTGTCTCTCTACTGTCTCTGCTGTCTCTCTACTGTCTCTACTGTCTCTACTGTCTCTCTGCTGTCTCTCTACTGTCTCTGCTGTCTCTCTACTGTCTCTACTGTCTCTCTGCTGTCTCTACTCTGTCTCTACTGTCTCTACTGTCCCGTCTGTCTGAAAGGTAAAAAGACTCTACAGTGTCTCTACTGTCTCTACTGTCTCTCTGCTGTCTCTACTCTGTCTCTACTGTCTCTGCTGTCTCTACTGTCTCTCTGCTGTCTCTACTCTGTCTCTACTGTCCCGTCTGTCTGAAAGGTAAAAAGACTCTACAGTGTCTCTACTGTCTCTACTGTCTCTACTGTCTCTCTACTGTCTCTACTGTGTCTCTCTACTGTCTCTCTGCTGTCTCTCTACTGTCTCTCTACTGTCTCTACTGTCTCTCTGCTGTCTCTACTGTCTCTACTGTCTCTACTGTGTCTCTCTACTGTCTCTCTACTGTCTCTCTACTGTCTCTACTGTCTCTACTGTCTCTCTGCTGTCTCTACTGTCTCTCTACTGTCTCTGCTGTCTCTACTGTCTCTGCTGTCTCTGCTGTCTCTACTGTCTCTCTACTGTCTCTGCTGTCTCTACTGTCTCTACTGTCTCTACTGTCTCTACTGTCTCTCTGCTGTCTCTACTCTGTCTCTACTGTCTCTACTGTCTCTCTACTGTCTCTACTGTCCCGTCTGTCTGAAAGGTAAAAAGACTCTACAGTGTCTCTACTGTCTCTACTGTCTCTCTGCTGTCTCTACTGTCTCTCTACTGTCTCTACTGTCTCTCTACTGTCTCTGCTGTCTCTACTGTCTCTACTGTCTCTCTGCTGTCTTTACTGTCTCTCTACTGTCTCTACTGTCTCTACTGTCTCTACTGTCTCTACTGTCTCTCTGCTGTCTCTACTGTCTCTCTACTGTCTCTGCTGTCTCTACTGTCTCTGCTGTCTCTGCTGTCTCTACTGTCTCTCTACTGTCTCTGCTGTCTCTACTGTCTCTACTGTCTCTACTGTCTCTCTACTGTCTCTACTGTCTCTCTACTGTCTCTATTGTCTCTACTGTCTCTACTGTCTCTACTGTCTCTCTGCTGTCTCTACTGTCTCTCTACTGTCTCTACTGTCTCTACTGTCTCTACTGTCTCTCTGCTGTCTGAGCCCCGTCATATTCCCTCATTAATGACGCCGCCATTGGAGCCATAAACTGGGCTCCCAGCGTCATGGCGGTGGCTCGGAGCCCGAAGGCGTCCCGGCGGAGCGGGAATACCGGAGGAGGCGACCTCGGCTTTCCTGGCACGCCGTGTTTTTTCCAACATGAGTCACTGTGCTCGTTTTGTGAGAGGAGGTTTCCAGCTCCGCTGGTTCTGCCTCTGGCTCGGCTCGTATGTACATCTATAGATTCTGGCAGCCTCCAGGAAACTGGAGCTTTACAGCGTCAAGACGCTTAGTGCGAGCAGGTCTTTAAACCGGAGCCAGAGTCCTGAAGACCTGAAACCCTGAAGACCTGAAGACCTGAAACCCTGAAGACCTGAAGATCTGAAACCCTGAAGACCTGAAACCCTGAAGACCTGAAACCCTGAAACCCTGAAGACCTGAAGACCTGAAACCCTGAAGACCTGAAACCCTGAAGACCTGAAGACCTGAAGACCTGAAACCCTGAGTCTGCAGTTTGTAGGAAACCACCAGCTAGTAATGAGTTCATTCTGGACGTCAGAGAGACGACTGGCTGATGGATCGACCCACATACTACTACTATACTACTATTATACTCCATATATACCAACATATTACTACTATACTACTACTATACTCCATATATACCAACATATTACTACTATACTACTACTATACTCCATATATACCCACATACTACTACTATACTACTACTATACTCCATATATACCCACATACTACTACTATACTACTACTATACTCCATATATACTACACTCTCTCCTCTAGATCTTCTATATGTTGACAAAGACCTGCTGGCATTGTAGATTTACACAGTGGTTCTCAAAGTGGGGTCCGGGGACCCCCAGGGGTCCGTGGCGACGTTGTTATACGCAATGTTGTTGTACGCGACGTTGTTGTTGTTGTACGCGACGTTGTTGTACGCGACTTTGTTGTACGCGACTTTGTTGTACGCGACTTTGTTGTACGCGACCTTGTTGTACGCGACCTTGTTGTACGCGACTTTGTACGCGACGTTGTTGTACGCGACGTTGTTGTACGCGACGTTGTTGTACGCGACGTTGTTGTACGCGACGTTGTTGTTGTTGTACGCAACGTTGTTGTACGCGACGTTGTACACAACGTTGTTGTACGCGACGTTGTTGTACGCGACGTTGTTATACACAACGTTGTTGTACGCGACGTTGTTATACGCGACGTTGTTGTACGCAACGTTGTTTTACGCAACGTTGTTGTACGCGACGTTGTTATACACAACGTTGTTGTACGCAACGTTGTTGTACGCGACATTGTTATACGCAACATTCTTTTAGAAACCTTCGGTAGTAAAGATGTTCGTACCCGGCGGGTGAAGTGTTTGGCGAGCTGCTGGTACTGGAAGCTGCTCGGGTCTCTCAGAGCGTCGTTGTAGGTTTCTGCTCTCAGCTTGATGCTCAGCTCCACCACCTGGACCTTCAGAGTCTTCGAGGGCCACAGCAGCGTCTCGTCGATCTCGTTACCGATCTGAACGTACAAGAAAACACAAGTTTAGGGGTTGGTACATCGTATCGGGATCCTATAACTAAACTAGATTCACTTACAGCGTTCTCCTCCTCGAACCCAAAGTCGTTGTTTCCCAGGAAGTTGTCCTCCAAGTCATCCGGCCTCTCTGTTGGGTGGGGGAAGTTGCCGTTGTTGTACTCCGGTACGTACTTGGTTGTAACCCCTAAAGTGACATCCACAGCAGAAGCCTGCGTCATTTCTGGGGTGACTTGGGCAAAAGACTCGGAGGTGACCTCTACTGGAGCCTCCGTCATGGTTTCTTCTGCTTTAACATCTGGGGAGGTACCCTCAACTTCCTCTGGGACAACCTGGTCCTCACTTGGTCCAGGTGCAACCTCCAGAACCGGCTCGTCGGGAACCCCTGAGGTCGTCTCTGGACGGGCAAGAGTCACAATTTCTGGAGAGGTTTCACTTGGAGCCTCTGGGACTATTTCTTTCTCAGGGAAAGATTCTGGAGCTTCACTTGCAGCCTCAACCAACGGTGTAGTAGTCTTCCTGGTGGGTTCTGGTGGTACTTCTGCCTCAGGCCCTCCTGGAGGTTCCCCGGTTACCTCTGGTTCAGGAGTGTCCTCCACGTCGTCTTCTGGGACGACAACGATATCTGGAGTGATCTCTTCATCAAACTCTGGTGGCGTTGCATCAACAGTGTCTGGGACGACTTCCTCGGCAACACTAACCTCCTCCGGTTCCTCAGAACCCGCTTCGTCTCGATCCTCCAATGGTTCCCCTCCGGCTGCTTCTTGTGAGATATCTACGGATTTTATGGCAAGATCCATTTTATCCTCATCAGTTACTACTTCAGGTTCCGCTTCTTGTGCAGTTCCTCCTGTAGGTTCCTGCTCCTCTGCAATTTCTTCTACGAGTTCTGTTTCTTCAATAGGTTCCACAACTTGGGCTGGTTCTGCTGCAGGTTCCTTCTCCTCTGCAATTTCTTCTACCAGTTCTGCTTCTCTGGTGGGTTCTGTTTCTTCAACAGGTTCCACGACTTGGGCTGGTCCTCCTGTAGGTTCCTTCTCCTCTGCAATTTCTTGTACGAGTTCTGTTTCTTCAACAGGTTCCACGACTTGGGCTGGTTCTCCTGTGGGTTCCGTCTCCTTTGCAATTCCTTCTACGAGTTCTGTTTCTTCTATAGGTTCCACTACTTGTGCTGGTTCTTCTGTGGGTTCCGTTTCCTCTGCAATTTCTTGTACGGGTTCTGCTTCTTGTGCTCGTTCTTCTATGAGTTCTGTTTCTTCTACAGGTTCCACTACTTGTGTTGGTTCTCCTGTGGGTTCTTTCTCCTCTGCAATTTCTTCTACAAGTTCTGCTTCTTGCGTTGGTTCCACTACTTGTGGTGGTTCTCCTGTGGGTTCCTTCTCCTCTGCAATTTCTTCTACAAGTTCTGCTTCTTGCGTTGGTTCCACTACTTGTGCTGGTTCTCCTTTGGGTTCCTTCTCCTCTGCAATTTCTTCTACTAGTTCTGCTTCTTTTGCTGGTTCTTTGGTGGGTTCTGTCTCTTCTGCTGTCTCTTCTACAGGTTCCACAACTTGTGCTGGTTCTCCTGTGGGTTTTGTCGCTTCAGCAGGTTCTGCTTCCTTTGCAGCACCTCCTGTAGGTTCTACTACTTCTACAGATTCTTGAACAGGTTCTGGATCTTGTACAGTTTTTACTGTAGGTTCTGCTTCTTTTGCAGCATCCCCTGTAGGTTTTACTGTTTCTACAGTTTCTTGAACAGGTTCTGGTTCTTGCACTTTTTCTTCTGTAGGTTCTGCTTCTTTTGCAGCACCTCCTGTAGGTTCTACTATTTCTACAGTTTCTTCTGTAGGTTCTGCTTCTTTTGCAGCACCTCCTGTAGGTTCTACTACTTCTTCAGTTTCTTGAACAGGTCCTGGTTCTTGCACAGTTTCTTCTGTAGGTTCTGCTTCTTTTGTGGCACCTCCTGTAGGTTCTACTATTTCCACAGTTTCTTCTGTAGGTTCTGCTTCTTTTGCAGCACCTCCTGTAGGTTCTACTACTTCTTCAGTTTCTTGAACAGGTTCTGGTTCTTGCACAGTTTCTCCTGTA
Source organism: Sebastes fasciatus (assembly GCF_043250625.1). Taxonomy (NCBI): domain Eukaryota; kingdom Metazoa; phylum Chordata; class Actinopteri; order Perciformes; family Sebastidae; genus Sebastes; species Sebastes fasciatus. Next base: position 836,517 of record NC_133818.1, read on the forward strand.
GGTTCTACTACAGGTTCTGCTTCTTTTGCAGCATCTCCTGTAGGTTCTACTTCTTCAGTTTCTTGAACAGGTTCTGCTTCTTGCACAGTTTCTCCTGTAGGTTCTACAACAGGTTCTGCTTCTTTTGCAGCATCTCCTGTAGGTTCTACTACTTCTTCAGTTTCTTGAACAGGTTCTGGTTCTTGCACAGTTTCTCCTGTAGGTTCTACTACAGGTTCTGCTTCTTGTGCAAATTCAATAACACCTGTTCCTTCTTTCACTACAGGTTCTGTGGGTTCCTCTGGTGTTTCTTCACCTTCAATTGTTCCTTCTCCTACTGTCTCTACTGGCCGTTCTTCAATGATTGCTGTTTCTATTGTAGCTTCAGCTGGTTCTTCTTCTACTGTGACACGTACCGAAGGTTCTACTGTATCCTGTACGGTAACGGTTGCCTCCACTGTAGTGTTTGGTGGAACCTCCTCAGTGTCATCGGAGGTGTCTTCATCCTGGTCATCTTGTAAGATCACTACGGCTGGCTCGGTCAGGGTTGGTTTGCCGCCTGGCGCTTTACTAACTTCTACTGCTATCTCGTCTGTTGTGGTCCGGACGGACGACTGGGAAGGAACCGAGACAGATTCTTGTTCTGGGATCCGGTCGGAGGTCTGGGAAGGAACCGAGACAGATTCTTGTTCTGGAGTCACTTTAATAAATATTTCTGCTTCTTCTTCTGGATCTGTTATCAAAAATACAGTTGGAGTTGCATCGGTGCTGACCTGAACTTCTACAGCGGCCTCTGAAGGATGTTCTACAGGTGGTTTCAGTATGTCATCTTCAGGTTCCTCAGGAATTGCCACCTCAACTAATTCAGGTGCATCTGGTACAGTTTCCTCAACCTCATCAGTCAAGGCTTCGTCTGGGGTGAAATCCAAAGAACTATCTGGAGCTTCTTGAACTTCTGGGCCCACAACGACGTTGGAGGTTATCTCAGGTGTCTGCTCGGATAGGCCTTCTGACGGAGCCAGGGCCCCGGGCTCCGAGGGTACTTCCTGTCCTAATTCTTCCAGTGTGGCCGGTACCGTAGTGGGCTTTGTGTAAAACCCAACAGTAGCTTCTGTGGGGACCACTTCAGCCATGATCTCTGAGGGTGGCTCCTCACCTTCTGGGGTGACATCAGGTACATCCACATCTTCCACTACATCCTCCTCTTCTGTTGGGTCTTCCTCAACAATCCCAGCAAAGGGCTTGTGGGTAACAGAGTCAGCGACCTCCACCTCTACCGTATCCTCCGCAATGTCCTCAACGTCCTGGACGTCTTCAGTGTCTTCTGGCATGGCAGCGATCGCAGGCTCAGAGGTCCTGGTTCTGGATGTTGCAGCGTCTTGAACCGACCCTTCGGTTGCAGAAGGTGGAGCGGTCCAAGCAGTGAACTCGAAGCCCGGTGGAAGGTCATCGTGGTCAGCTGTGTCCGAGCCGATGAAGATGACGTCTGTAAAATGACAATATAGATACAAATTAGGACGATGGGAAGAGAGTTGTCCTGACTCTGCTTCTACGACACTTTGACATTACATAAAAGTGTTGAATCTGTTTCAGAGTCAGGTGACCTTTGGTTCCTCGTTGGCGCCGATACAAACCAGTCCAACCCCTTTCAGCTGTGATCTCACTAACCCTGATACTTGTCCAGCAGTAACCCTCCACTGACCAGCCTGCTGCTGCCTGTAAATAGGCTTACAGGTCTATTCTGGGACCGGACCGTGTGACGGGAATCAGGAGCTGAGGTGGGTGTAAGCTGGAGACAGACTTCTAAACCTGGACGGACCTTTAGGGTGGTTGTTTTCCACCGAGAGGTCAGCGGAGACTTTCTACGGGTCACCAGTAAGACGCCGTTAACCAGCTGCTGCTCCAATACCTCCAGACTCAACTTTTACTGGTCTGGCTCCAGTCCAGGTTCTGGCTCTAGTCCAGGTTCTGGCTCCGGTCCAGGTTCTGGCTCTAGTCCAGGTTCTGGCTCTAGTTTAGGTTCTGGCTCCAGTCCAGGTTCTGGCTCTAGTCCAGGTTCTGGCTCTAGTTTAGGTTCTGGCTCCAGTCCAGGTTCTGGCTCTAGTCCAGGTTCTGGCTCTAGTCCAGGTTCTGGCTCTAGTTTAGGTTCTGGCTCTAGTCCAGGTTCTGGCTCCGGTCCAGGTTCTGGCTCTAGTCCAGGTTCTGGCTCTAGTTTAGGTTCTGGCTCCAGTCCAGGTTCTGGCTCTAGTTTAGGTTCATATATATATATATATATTTATATGCAATGAATGAATGAATGAATGAATCTAGTGATGCACCGATACCAGTATCGGGTCCGATACTGTGCTCATGAACTCGCAAAACGTCTCCGATACCCCTTTACGGCAGCGTGACGTTAACCTCTCGTCACCGTCTTTCGGGTCCTCATGCTACACCCCCCCGACGGTGCAGCCGAGACGGGCCGGTGGTGCACCCGACCCCGCTGGGCCGGGATTCCACCTCAGTTTGCGCTGGCCCTCACTTTCATTGCTCCACGGGGTTTTGCTGTCACCCTCTGACTCACGCGTGCGTTAGACTCCTTGGTCCGTGTTTCAAGACGGGTCGGGTGGGTTGCCGACATCGCTGCAGACCTCTGGAGCCTTTTACGTGGGCCGAGCCCCGATCTGTAAGTACTTGTACTCGGTCTGAAAAAAGTGGTATTGGTGCATCCCTAAATGAATGAGTGAATGAGTGTGTGAATGAATGAGTGAATGAGTGAATGAGTGAATGAATGAATGAGTGAGTGAATGCTTGGTGTGTGTTCACTGTGTTAATCAGAGCTCGGGGAGGTCAGCCTCAGGTGAGTGTTTATTTATTTACCTGCTGGTCTCAGTGATCCGGCCGTCTGGACGCTGGACGTTGATTCAGAGCTGCAGGACAAAGAGACAGAAAACAAGAGGACAGTGAGACACCAACACCGTCTCTGTCAAACTGAGACAGAATACATCTAGAATATAGAGCAGAAGCAGATGTTTAAAGCAGATGTTTAAAGGGGAGTTTTCACCTATTTTAAGATGTTTAACATCTGTGAGGTCTTAAAATAGTTGGTGTTCCCCTTAACATTCATTAAAGAGCAGCACGGCCGGGCCGCAGCAGCACGGCCGGGCCGCAGCAGCACGGCCGGGCCGCAGCAGCACGGCCGGGCCGCAGCAGCACGGCCGGGCCGCCGCAGCACACACAGCTTTTTAGGGTTATTAAAGTAGTCCAGGTGTTCTTAACGTAGTCCAGGTGTTTAGGGTTATTAAAGTAATCCAGGTGTTCGTAACGTAGTCCAGGTGTTTAGGGTTATTAAAGTAGCCCAGGTGTTTAGGGTTATTAAAGTAGTCCAGGTGTTTAGGGTTATTAAAGTAGCCCAGGTGTTCTTAACGTAGTCCAGGTGTTTAGGGTTATTAAAGTAGTCCAGGTGTTTAGGGTTATTAAAGTAGCCCAGGTGTTCTTAACGTAGTCCAGGTGTTTAGGGTTATTAAAGTAGTCCAGGTGTTTAGGGTTATTAAAGTAGTCCAGGTGTTCTTAACGTAGTCCAGGTGTTTAGGGTTATTAAAGTAGCCCAGGTGTTCTTAACGTAGTCCAGGTGTTTAGGGTTATTAAAGTAGTCCAGGTGTTCGTAACGTAGTCCAGGTGTTTAGGGTTATTAAAGTAGTCCAGGTGTTCGTAACGTAGTCCAGGTGTTTAGGGTTATTAAAGTAGTCCAGGTGTTCGTAACGTAGTCCAGGTGTTTAGGGTTATTAAAGTAGCCCAGGTGTTCTTAACGTAGTCCAGGTGTTTAGGGTTATTAAAGTAGCCCAGGTGTTCTTAACGTAGTCCAGGTGTTTAGGGTTATTAAAGTAGTCCAGGTGTTTAGGGTTATTAAAGTAGTCCAGGTGTTCGTAACGTAGTCCAGGTGTTCGTAACGTAGTCCAGGTGTTTAGGGTTATTAAAGTAGTCCAGGTGTTCGTAACGTAGTCCAGGTGTTTAGGGTTATTAAAGTAGTCCAGGTGTTTAGGGTTATTAAAGTAGTCCAGGTGTTCGTAACGTAGTCCAGGTGTTCGTAACGTAGTCCAGGTGTTTAGGGTTATTAAAGTAGTCCAGGTGTTCGTAACGTAGTCCAGGTGTTTAGGGTTATTAAAGTAGTCCAGGTGTTCGTAACGTAGTCCAGGTGTTTAGGGTTATTAAAGTAGCCCAGGTGTTCTTAACGTAGTCCAGGTGTTTAGGGTTATTAAAGTAGTCCAGGTGTTCGTAACGTAGTCCAGGTGTTTAGGGTTATTAAAGTAGCCCAGGTGTTCTTAACGTAGTCCAGGTGTTTAGGGTTATTAAAGTAGTCCAGGTGTTTAGGGTTATTAAAGTAGTCCAGGTGTTCGTAACGTAGTCCAGGTGTTCGTAACGTAGTCCAGGTGTTTAGGGTTATTAAAGTAGTCCAGGTGTTCGTAACGTAGTCCAGGTGTTTAGGGTTATTAAAGTAGTCCAGGTGTTCGTAACGTAGTCCAGGTGTTTAGGGTTATTAAAGTAGCCCAGGTGTTCTTAACGTAGTCCAGGTGTTTAGGGTTATTAAAGTAGTCCAGGTGTTCGTAACGTAGTCCAGGTGTTTAGGGTTATTAAAGTAGCCCAGGTGTTCTTAACGTAGTCCAGGTGTTTAGGGTTATTAAAGTAGTCCAGGTGTTTAGGGTTATTAAAGTAGTCCAGGTGTTCGTAACGTAGTCCAGGTGTTTAGGGTTATTAAAGTAGTCCAGGTGTTCTTAACGTAGCCCAGTTTAAAGCTAGACAGGTGTTTAGGTGGCCTACCTGCATGGAGGAGGACCTGGTGTGATGGTTACACTGCAGCAGGTGATGAAACACAGCACAGGTGTCAATACACAACCACGTTCACATTCACACCTTTCATTAATAACCTGGTCTGGTTCCACCACCAGATCAGGTGACTCATAAACTCACCTGTTCATCGCCGCCGCCGCCAGGGCAACCCTCTGAAACAAAGACACACATCATCACTTTATATTTAGTAGTACTATATATAGTACTGTGTGTATTGTGCAGTAGTGAAGTACCTGGTAGAGATAGTACTGTGTGTAACGTGCAGTAGTGGAGTACCTGGTAGAGATAGTACTGTGTGTATTGTGCAGTAGTGGAGTACCTGGTAGAGATAGTACTGTGTGTATTGTGCAGTAGTGAAGTACCTGGTAGAGATAGTACTGTGTGTAACGTGCAGTAGTGGAGTACCTGGTAGAGATAGTACTGTGTGTATTGTGCAGTAGTGGAGTACCTGGTAGAGATAGTACTGTGTGTATTGTGCAGTAGTGAAGTACCTGGTAGAGATAGTACTGTGTGTAAAGTACTCTAAAGACATTAAAGTACTCACGGTCCTGATGAGGTCTGTGTGCTCCTCTGATTGGCTGAAGAAGCTGCCGATGTCCATGACGCTGAGCGATCCATCCATGCAGCGACCGACCCAGTCCTGGTACTCGTCCCGCTCCGGCAACCGGTCCCAGAAGATCTTAAAGGCCTCCCACACCGTCTCCTGGCACACTGAAACATGTATGTTATATTCAACACGTTACATACTGAAACATACTAACTTTTTCATAGTTTGTCATGATGCTATTCTTAGTTTATCACGTAGTTTTTCTTAGTTCATCATGTTGTTTTTCTTAGTTTATCACTGTTTTTCTTAGTTTGTCACATAGTTTTTCTTAATTCATCACAGTTTTTCTTAGTTTATCACATAGTTTTTCTTAATTCATCACAGTTTTTCTTAGTTTATCACATAGTTTTTCTTAGTTTATCAGTTTTTCTTAGTTTATCACGTCATTTTTCTTAGTTTATCACAGTTTGTCTTAGTTTATCACGTCGTTTTTCTTAGTTTATCAGTTTTTCTTAGTTTATCACGTAATTTTTCTTAGTTTATCACAGTTTTTCTTAGTTTATCACGTCGTTTTTCTTAGTTTATCGTGGTGTTTTTCTTAGTTTATCACAGTTTTTCTTAGTTTATCACGTCATTTTTCATAGTTCATCGTGTTGTTTTTCTTAGTTTATCACATAGTTTTTCTTAGTTTATCAGTTTTTCTTAGTTTATCACATAGTTTTTCTTAGTTTATCAGTTTTTCTTAGTTTATCACGTCATTTTTCTTAGTTTATCACAGTTTTTCTTAGTTTATCACGTCGTTTTTCTTAGTTTATCGTGTTGTTTTTCTTAGTTTATCACAGTTTTTCTTAGTTTATCACGTCGTTTTTCATAGTTCATCGTGTTGTTTTTCTTAGTTTATCACGTCGTTTTTCATAGTTCATCGTGTTGTTTTTCTTAGTTTATCACATAGTTTTTCTTAGTTTGTCATGATGCTATTCTTAGTTTATCACGTATTTTTTCTTAGTTTATCATGTAGTTTTTCATAGTTCATCGTGTTGTTTTTCTTAGTTTATCATATTGAACGCCAGACTACGTGACTTGTAGAAGAACGTGTTTTTACAAGTCATCTAGCTCTGCGTGACCTCTGACCTCTCTGGGATTGGCTGCCTTTAATGACCGTAGACTCTGAGGTTAAGCTTGTAAGTCAGTTTGGATAAGAGCTTAGGTGAAACACCTCAAGTGTTAAAGGAGGAAAAAGAGAGTTTTGTAGACAGGAACCAGAACCAGTATCCAGAACCAGTATCCAGAACCAGGACTCGGTAGGACGTACCTCTGAGGTGGAAGTAGTTCAGGTGGTTGGCGACGGCCTCGTCCAGCGTCTCTTGACTGCAAAGTTTGACTCCGCTGGGAAACAAGATATTCCTTTTTCTCCGAGTCAGAGCGGCGTGTCGTCTGTATAGAAGCTGATCTGAGTCCACCGCTGGTTCGCCCAAATATCCACCGCGCTCCTCCGAGTCCACCACCGGGTCATCAGGTGCATCTGCAGGCGTCCGGAAACCAGAACACTCAGCGATGGGAAGTAACCAAGCACATGTAGTCTAGGATACTACTATCTACTACTACTACTGCTACTGCTGCTACTACTGCTACTACAACTACTACTACTACGACTACTACTGCTACTGCTACTACTACTACTGCTGCTGCTGCTGCTGCTGCTACTGCTGCTACTGCTACTACGACTACTACTACTACTACTACTACTACTACTACTGCTGCTGCTACTGCTGCTACTACTGCTACTACTACTAACACGTTTTACTGCACTACATTTATCCGACAACTGTAGTTACTTCACAGCTTTAACTGCATGAAGCTGAGAATACTTGTGTACTTTTACTTGAGTAAAGGACCTGAATACTTCAATAAGTATAATACTAATAAAAAGTATTTGTAGTACTACTAACCTGTCTCGGTGTAGATGTGTCCTGACAGCAGCACCGCGGCGAGCGTCCACAGAACCAGCGTCCCGGTCTTTCCTGCCATGTCTCAGCAGAACTAAAGGAAGTCCAGGAGGACTCTACGTCTTAGAGTCCACGTCCTCAGCTCATCGGTCTCAGATCTGAAGGAAGTCCAGGAGGACTCTGAGTCTGAAGGAAGTCCAGGTGGACTCTGAGTCTGAAGGAAGTCCAGGAGGACTCTGAGTCTGAAGGACGTCCAGGAGGACTCTGAGTCTGAAGGAAGTCCAGGAGGACTCTGAGTCTGAAGGAAGTCCAGGAGGACTCTGAGTCTGAAGGAAGTCCAGGAGGACTCTGAGTCTGAAGGAAGTCCAGGTGGACTCTACGACTTAAGTCCACGTCCTCAGCTCATCGGTCCCAGACTCGTCCATCCACCAGGTCCAGCAGAACAGGAAGCTGGTCCATCCACCGGGTCCAGTTGGACAGGAAGCTGAGTGCGTGGAGGTTGAGGACGGTCTGGCGTCTCTGGGCTGCTCGCTGCTGTCAGCTGAGCAGACGGGAGGTTTCTGGTGTAATCCTATTAGTTAAGCTGCTGGACTGGATGAGTGTCAGAGCCGCTGCGCTGCAACAGGAAGTCATTACATCAAACGAACTGTATACTAAACATTACAACTACACCGTCGCCTCGCAGCCAGAGGGTCACAGGTTCAAATCCCGCCTGGGGCCTTCTGTGTGGCGTTAGCATGTTCTCCCCGTTAGCATGGGTTTACTCCAGGTTCTCAGGTTTCCTCCCACAGTCCAAAGACATGCAGGTTGGAGTGGGTTTACCTGCATGTCTTTGGACTGGGGGAGGAAACCGGAGCAACCGGAGTAAACCCACGCAGACTTGCATGTCTTTGGACTGTGGGAGGAAACTGGAGCACCCGGAGTAAACCCACGCAGACTTGCATGTCTTTAGACTGTGGGAGGAAACTGGAGCACCCGGAGTAAACCCACGCAGACCTGCATGTCTTTAGACTGTGGGAGGAAACTGGAGCACCCGGAGTAAACCCACGCAGACTTGCATGTCTTTGGACTGTGGGTGGAAACTGGAGCACCCGGAGTAAACCCACGCAGACTTGCATGTCTTTGGACTGTGGGAGGAAACTGGAGCACCCGGAGTAAACCCACGCCGACCTGCATGTCTTTAGACTGCAGGTCGGTGTGGGTTTACTCCGGGTGCACCGGGTTCCTCCCACAGAGATCCAGTCAGAATGTGTCCAGGTTGCCGGTCCGAGGCGGTGAGTGGTTCCTCGGCCAGGTGGTCGTTACGGCAGACTGATCCGTGGATTAGCTCAACATGCCGAGAGGTCACTCTGAGCATTAGAAGGTCAAAGGTCACCGTGGAGCGCCGCTTTCCCCCCCGCTTGTTTTCACTAAACCGGGTTAGACTCTGATCCTAATCCAGCTCAACCAGTTCAGAGAGTAAATAAACAGGATGGAGTCCTTCAGACAGGACCTGGACTCTAGAACTAGACCTGTCCTGGTCCTGGTCCTGGTCCAGACTACTGTGACCCCCCCGCTGATTCACCGTCAACAATAGCAGACATCTTTTATTGGATAACGGGAGGAAACAACGAGGTAGAACCTTCTCTCACTCCAGAACCAGACCAGAGAACCAGGATCAGAGAACCAGGACCAGAGAACCAGGACCAGAGAACCAGGACCAGGGAACCAGGACCAGAGAACCAGGATCAGAGAACCAGGACCAGAGAACCAGAACCAGAGAACCAGGACCAGAGAACCAGAACCAGAGAACCAGAACCAGAGAACCAGGACCAGAGAACCAGAACCAGAGAACCAGGACCAGAGAACCAGGACCAGAGAACCAGGACCAGAGAACCAGGATCAGAGAACCAGGACCAGAGAACCAGAACCAGAGAACCAGGACCAGAGAACCAGAACCAGAGAACCAGGACCAGAGAACCAGGATCAGAGAACCAGAACCAGAGAACCAGAACCAGAGAACCAGGACCAGAGAACCAGGACCAGAGAACCAGGATCAGAGAACCAGGACCAGAGAACCAGAACCAGAGAACCAGGACCAGAGAACCAGAACCAGAGAACCAGGACCAGAGAACCAGGATCAGAGAACCAGAACCAGAGAACCAGAACCAGAGAACCAGGACCAGAGAACCAGGACCAGAGAACCAGGATCAGAGAACCAGGACCAGAGAACCAGAACCAGAGAACCAGGACCAGAGAACCAGAACCAGAGAACCAGGACCAGAGAACCAGGATCAGAGAACCAGAACCAGAGAACCAGAACCAGAGAACCAGGATCAGAGAACCAGGACCAGAGAACCAGAACCAGAGAACCAGGACCAGAGAACCAGGAGCAGAGAACCAGGACCAGAGAACCAGGACCAGAGAACCAGGACCAGAGAACCAGGATCAGGTTTCAGTCTTCAGGACTCTTCAGGATTAGTTTTGGGTGGAGCTCCATGGATCTGATTCGGTCTAATCTGGACCTCCCGTTGCTCAGATTAGTCTCCTCTACGGCCGCCGAGGCAAAACATCAACTCTCCACTATCTAGTAGCACGCCAGGGTCCCCCTCCCGCCCCCCCAAGTCTGATCCAGATAACGAGCTGGAAGCTGATTGGTCCTCAGCAGGGGGTCGGGGGGGGGGGGGGGGACGCTACGCTAAAACCCCCAGATTACCAAACACACACATTATAGACACACACACACACACCACCCGTTTATACTAATAAAGAAGAGAAGACAAAATAAACGACAATACATATATAAATATTATATATATATATATATATTATATATTTATTATTTATAATATATATTTATATATAGATACTGATAAAAGAGAGAAAGGCATGATGGGTAGAAACACACACTGATAGTAACCCAGTGACCTCGGCTGACATCACTGATCCATCAACACTGATCACTCATTAATCAGGAAGTCAGCAGGCCAAAGGGCCCCTTCTTCTGGAATAACCTCCCTATAGATATCAGACTGGTGTTCATAGGGGGGTTATTCCTTCTTATCGAGCCCCCTTCTTCTGGAATAACCTCCCTATAGATATCAGACTGGTGTTCATAGGGGGGTTATTCCTTCTTATCGAGCCCCCTTCTTCTGGAATAACCTCCCTATAGACATCAGACTGGTGTTCATAGGGGGGTTATTCCTTCTTATCGAGCCCCCTTCTTCTGGAATAACCTCCCTATAGACATCAGACTGGTGTTCATAGGGAGGTTATTCCTTCTTATCGAGCCCCCTTCTTCTGGAATAACCTCCCTATAGACATCAGACTGGTGTTCATAGGGAGGTTATTCCTTCTTAACGAGCCCCCTTCCTCTGGAATAACCTCCCTATAGACATCAGACTGGTGTTCATAGGGAGGTTATTCCTTCTTAACGAGCCCCCTTCCTCTGGAATAACCTCCCTATAGACATCAGACTGGTCATAGGGAGGTTATTCCTTCTTAACGAGCCCCCTTCTTCTGGAATAACCTCCCTATAGACATCAGACTGGTCATAGGGAGGTTATTCCTTCTTAACGAGCCCCCTTCCTCAGTATACATGAAACAAAAACTAAACATTTAAATATTGTTTAAAATAGTTTTTATTAAAGCAGCATTTTAAATCCTTCGACATCAAAGTATGAACATTTTAACAACGTAGAAAAAATATAAATAATTTATTGCACAGGTGAGTTAACGGCTCGGTTTGGGTTTTTTGGTCATCTTTCGTGGTTTCAGTTTCCTCCGTTCTGACTCTGGTGCATCCTCATGATCAGAGATCGGATCTCCTCGCGCTTCTGTCGCACCCGTTGCCGCGGGAACCAGCTGTCCAGCCGTAACGGGAGGTCAAAGTTCACCACGGGGTTCTGGGGAGCCAATCAGAGAGCTCCATTTAGTCGGACGGCTTTAAAATATGAAACGTCCCGTCGCTACGACAACGACAACAAAATGATGGCAGCTTCTGAGGTTGAGATATTAAACATTGAAACATGTGGTGTTTAAATGGAGAAGACTTCTGGTGATATTATATATATATCTATATATATCTATATATATCTTTATATATATAGATATATATATCTATATATATAGATATATAGATATATCTATATATATAAATATGTACTGATGAGCAGCATCGTGTGTTTGAGTACCTGCAGGAAGCTCTCGGCGTACTGCAGCAGGTACAGTCCACAGTCGCTGCTGTTGTTCTGCTGAGGGACTTGACAGTTGGAGCTCCTCATGCTGTCCGACGTGAAGAGACGAGGCGTCCCCCTCCGGACCTCCCACTCCACCTGCAGGTACCTAAAGACCACCAGGCAGTAATCTATTACTCTGAGTGCACACTAGTTGAGTCAGAAAGTAGTGTTTGTGGTAGAACTCACTCTCTGAGGAGTCTGCAGACGTTGTCGTGGTACGACAGCTTCAGAGAGTCCATGACGACGATGCACGGCCTGAAAACCACCAACAGATCAGCTCCTCCTCCTCAGATTCAAGAGTCTATGGTTCCCAAACTAACTTCAATCACACTAGACTCACCTCTTTAACACCGTGTCCCTCTGCCAGCTCTGCTCCGTGCACTCCTACAACACAAATACACATTATACAGATTATATAGATTCTATAGAGAGAACTACCTCAACAGATAACAAAGTGACCCGTTGAGCTTCAGATATGAAACACATGTGATATAATAGAGTGAATATTTACCGGAGGCCGCTGTGACCTCAGGCTGAAGGAGGACGGTTTACCTGCAGATCGCTCTGATCCACCTGAGACACAAACAACATCCTGCAATCTCTCTTTCACAATAAAAGCCCTGCACTGCTGGAGAGCTTTTAATGTGAAACAGCCAGTAGATGAGAGTAGATCAGTTACACACTCAGTGGTCAATAAAGACAGAAGAGGACGTTTAACTAGTGCTAAACATCAGTGACGCTGTCAGAGAGACGTTCACCTGAGCAGGTGAATCAGGAGATGAAGAGCAGCTCACCTGTTGGACTGGAGAACTTCTGGTACTGGACCTCC